>NC_062553.1:98381646-98684676 GCF_016906955.1 Phacochoerus africanus | reverse complement strand
CGGCCCAAGAAATAGCAACAACAACAACAACAACAACAACAAAGACAAAATAAATAAATAAATAAATAAATAAATAAATAAATGTAAATCTCATCCATAAACACTCACAGAAACCTCCAAAACAATGTTTAATGAAATCTTTGGGCACTGTGGCCCAGCCAAGTTGACACATAAAATTAACCATCACATTACTCTAGAGATTGAGAATAACTCTCCTTCCCTTAAATGTGGGCTATATATAGTGAATTTCTTCCAGTGACTGCCATTTGGAAAGAGGGGCACATGAATAACTTTACAGTGGATAAACCTGAATAATCTGCCTGTCAGATGATCAAGGTCAACATCAGCAAAGATAAACCATGCCGATATATGTACCCTCTACATGCTATGATTAATTTTGCACTTAACCTCTGTGATCTTCTCTAACACTCAAAATCATAGTCTATTTATGAGAGAAACATCAGACAAACTCCACTTGATGAGCATTCTATAAAATACTTAATTGATATTCCTCAAAACTACCAAGATTATCAAAAACAGGGAAGGTCTTAGAAACTGCTGTAGTTTACAAAAGTCTAAGGAGATGATGACTAAATCTATCATGGTATCCTGTGGGGGAGATTCCGGTGTAGAAAAAGACATTAGGTTAAAAACAGAAATCTGAATAAGTTGTGGATTTTTAGTAATAATATCTCAATATTGAATCATTACTTGTGGCAAAAGTAAAATATTCATGTAAAACATTAATGGGGAAACTGGGAGTTGATCTTAGAGGAACACTCTATATTGTTTATACGGAGTTTCTGTAAATCTAAAACTCTCCTAAAATAAAATACTTATTACCAAAAAAATTAAGAAAACAAAAATGTGGATTTTTACGTAAGACATACCTTTAAACAAGAAGGCCTAAACTCTCATAATTTTACATTTTGCATTTTATAAGATTGTAGAGAAAACAAATACAAAATTAATATGTAATGAATCACTAACAAATTGCCTGGCACATAGTAAAAGCTCCATAACATTAATTTCCTCACTCTGCTCATACCTCTTCAACAAAAGGTGTTAGGCTTATTATTGTTATTTTATGTAAAAATGCCAGCAGTTTCTTGCAGAACAATAAATGATTGATTCATTTAGAAAATTAAGTTTATTCAAGCCTATAGCTCTACCATACACACTTATTTAAAAATCTCCATTAAATGTATAATCACTAGTGGGAGGGAAGCAATAAATTCTCCATGGAGAGAACAAATTTTCAATGCAGGTAATCAATATTCTTGGAACATCTCGAAAGCAAAGACTAAAAGGAAAAGAAATCAAATAACCTACTGCTGGCAGCATATGATGCTATATACTTAAAATGATGTATGTTGAATCTGGCAGTCTCTGTGGCATTTAGCAGATAAATCTCTTTACCAGAACTCTCAGGTCAGCTGAAATCCACAGCAGACACATTTAAGTCAGACTGCTTCAGTAGAGGAAACTCTGTTGGTGGTCACAGACACCAAAGATTCAGGTAAAGGAAATTCTGAATTAGGCAGTCTCCAATTTAATTATCCCCTGCACTGCTGCCCTCCTCACCCCACCTCCCCCAACACACATATATATACACTGTCACACTCGCTTGTCTCTTTCTCTCAGAGTCCATGTCTAACATTTTGGATTTCATGTTGATTTGACTATCTATACACTCATAAATGTAAAAACAAACATAAATTAAGTATGTGTGTCCAATCTAGAAGGGCTCTGACTTTCAGACAGATGGCCATGAATTTAAATAATTTCTTTGGGGAAATCTAAACTTATTTTATCTGCTTGCATCCCAGGCAACATGAAGCACTACATACAGCTTAGGTCAGTGCCTATGCTGCAAGACATTAAATACCCCATGGTTCTTGTTAAAAGGAAATTATTTTCAACTGTGTACCATGTGGCTTATTATTGCTGCAGTCCATCAGATGGCTGAAATGATATGTGAGTAGAGGAGTTTATACATACAACAATATATACATACACATAAAATCTTAAATGTGTGCAAGCAATTTAAAAAAACCTCAGTGCCTTTAAGAAGGAATAAAAAAGTATTGGATGAAATATTTGTGGATATCTTTACGTTTTAATATCTTAATTCCTGGTTTTACATCAGAACAGCTTAATAACAATGTATTTGAAAATTTTGTTTTCGAAAGCCAATAAACAATTTGTTTATTACCAGCTTGACTTGCTTTAAGGCAGTCAATTTTAAAGTTTATTAAATATTTTTTAAAAGAGCAATATTGAGCATTCTCAGTTTAGTATCTACCTGCTATTTGTACGTAAATGCATATCTAATCAAAATTGTATCATTCGCCATTGTCCTATAAATATGACATATAAATGTATCTTAAGTTAATAAAACACTTTCTATTATGTGAGGCACATTTGCAACTACTCATTCACTCATTTATTTCTCTCCACAATCCTGTAATTAACTGAATGTAGACATTGTTTGTATTTTACGCATAGTAACAGCTTACACATTTAGAGTTCTTAGCATATCTCAAAATTATTTTAAGGCTTTAAAAATATTAAATCTTTCATCCTTAAACAATCCTGTAAGATAGTGTGTTATTATTCTCATTTTACAAATGGGGAAACTGAGGAATAGAGAGTTTAAATATTTCATGCAAGGTCATTCACACACTAAGTACAGGATCCAAAATTCAGATACAGGTAGTGTGACACCAGGGTTTGAGCCGGAACAATTACATTATATTGGTTTTTTTGTTTGTTTTCTTTGGTTTGGTTTGGTTTGGTCTTTTTAGGGCCACACCCACAGCATTATATTGTTTTTAGGGGAGGGACAAAAAACAACCAACTAACAAAACAGATAAACACAAGACAATGGCATTGAATAAATTGCTTAAACTCACAGAGCTAATTAAGCAATGCTTTTAGGATTTTTGTGCAACTCAAAGAGTAAGGATACATTTTGACTTTAGGCAAATTTTGGTTCAAATCAAGGCCCTACCATTTGATAGCTGTATAAACTTGCAAAGTTGCTTAACCTCTCTGAACTTTATTCCTTATCTTCAAAATGAGGATGCTGATACTTATTTCATAGATTTATTTCAATAATTAGATATGTTTATTGTTACCAAACAAGGCTTACTGCCTGACATGCATAGAAGCCAATAATATAGCACCAACTTTTGAGAAAAGAAGAGGCTTTATTGTGAGGAGACTAACAGGGAAACAGGAGGCAAGGTTCTCAAATCTGTTTCCCAATCTAGGGTTCAGTCAAACTTCTATAAGTTAAAGGAGGAGAGTTGGTGTGCAGAAGCACTGTTGGGGCAGGTTAGGCTTTGGAACTTGGTCATTTGTGCTAAGTAAGGCAAACGGGCTTCAGCATAGGACCTTCCTGAACAGTGGACCCTCCACTTTTAAAAGCTTTCCAGTGTTCAAGTGCTGGTCATGGCCTAGTTCTTTGGTTCTGGGTGCAGTTTGAGGTCAAAGTTTTTTCCTCTGAGCAGGCTTTAGCTGCATGACTTGCAGTTTTGTTCTGTTCTTTGTGAAAAAGAACTTAGTATTTTTTTTTCTTTATCAACAGAATAGAACCACTGTGAGCTGCCCCTGCAATTATACTAACATATGTAAAACACTTGGAACATAATAAATTTTCAATAAATAGTAGCTACGTGTACTCTTCTACATTAAAAAGGTAGATTTTTTTTTCTTTCAAATTTAAGAATTATGTTATTACATGACAGTGTAACCATCTTGTAACTATCGGTAGAGTCATTCATGAAATCTCATTTTGTTAGGTATAATCACCTACATTGTCACCTACAAAGTCAGGAATTAAAGACAAATTTTTTAAATTGAAAACTTAGGTTAAAAATAACAGACGATTCAAAGACATTTCCACAAAATGTTAAAGGTTATGACCGCATTTATAATGCTTCAAAGCGGTTATCTCCCATTCAACAATTTTTAGTATGAATTAGAGGTGGAATGTTTAAAAAAATACGCAGCAGAGAATTGGGCTGTACTTAACTTGACCCTAATTTTCTTGCCTTTTATTGGGTTTACCTTCTCAATGTTTCCATCTTCATATTCTAACATCTTGGAAAATATGTAATGGGAGAAAATAAAGCCTAAGGTATGAACATTCTTTTGCTTCTATTTTAACCTGGAATATGTCTGTTCCTCCAATGGAAAAGTTATATAATGTATGTTTTTTTGTTTTTTGTTTGTTTGTTTGTTTTTAGGTTTTGGTTAATTTTTATAACAACTTCCATGATTTTCTAATTACTTCCTATAGTCATCCTCTTCAACAACATCCTTTATTAGTGATTCCCTGTCTACATTTTCAGGTCCAATTTTATGTAGCCTATTAGTATTTATTCAGTACTTATATATTCAGCTATAATGGAAATAGAAGCATAAACTGCAGACTTTGTACTCAACAAGAATCTGTAACATACTTGGGAACTGAAGACCAATGCACATTAAACACTCATCAAAATGTCAAGGCAGTGTGTATATACTTCTCATAATGAAGGAGTTAAGGAAGAATAACAATGAAATTAGTGATAAGGAAATTTTATTATTTACTCTATGCTACATACTTATGTCTTCTTTTACCTAATACTCTCAACAATTGCAAGAATTAACTATGATTAGCATCCTTATTTCATCGTTAAAACAACCAAGACACAGAAAGTTTAAGTGGCTTTCCCTTGATTATGTAGATATTAAATGGTGCAGTTGGCACTGAGAGGCATCTGACTCAGGTCCAGCACATGGAACTCCATTCCTAATGCTGTAGCTGCCTTAAGACCAGAGGAGAGTAGTAAGAGGATAGAGAAAGATGGAATTAATGTTGGTGGAAGGGAAGGGAGGAAAATGTATGACAGAAGAGAGAACAAGAGAAGTAGAATTTGAAAGTCATAGAAAATATGACATAACATTTATGGTGTTTTGTATCATGTAAGACAGTAGTGATGTAGGTGCTGACAAGTATAGGTACATTCTCTTATAAACAGAGGATGTAAACTTGTAATACCAATAAATACACTGTAGTATTGTAAATTATTATCTATTCCCTATGATTTTCCTAATAATATTTCTTTTTTCTTTTTCTATTTCACTTTCTGTAGCTTTATTGAAAAATATAGTATATATTATATATATATATATATATATATAAAACATACAAAATATGTGTTAATGAACTGTTTATGTTATTGGTAAGCCTTCTGGTCAAAAGTAGGTTATTAGCAATTAAGTTTGGGGGGAGTCCAAACTTATATGTGGATTTTCAAATGAGCAGGGGTAATTGCCCCTAACCTTCACATTATTCAAGATAATATATCTCCAAGTGACCATAATGGAAAAGCAGGAGTCTAAAGTAGTACTATATTTAGCTTTTTGAGGTACTGCCATACTGTTTTCCATAATGCTTGTATGACTTTAAGGTCCCACCAACAGTGGAGGAGGGTACCTTTTTCTCCATACTCTCTCCAGCATTTGTTATTTGTTGACTTGTTAATGATTGCCCTTCTGATTGGTGTGAGGTGGTACCTCATTGTAGTTTTGATTTGCATTTCTCTAGTGATTAGTGATTCTGAGCAATTTTCATCTGCCTGTTGGCCACCCATATATCTTCTTTAGAGAAATGTCTGTTTAGGTCTTCTGCCCATTTTTCCATTGGGTTGTTTTTGTTGTTGTTGTTGAATTGCATGAGTTGCTTGTATGTTTTGGAGATTAGGCCCTTGTCTGTTACTTTGTTGGCAAAGATTTTCTCCCATTCTGTGGGTTGTCTTTTTGTTTTTTTAATGGTTTCCTTTGCTGTGCAAAAGCTTTTGAGTTTGAATAGGTCCCATTGGTTTATTCGTGTCTTTATTTTCATCATTCTAGGAGGTGGATCAAACATGATATTGCTGTGATTTATGTCAAAGAATGTCCTGCCTATGTTTTCCTCTAGGAGTTTATGGCCTTATATGTAATCTTGAATCCATTTTGAGTTTGTTTTTGTATATGGTGTTAGATAGTCTTCTACTTTCATTCTTTTACATGTAGCTGTCTGGTTTTCCCAGCACCAGTTATACAAGTAGTATTACTCAGCCATGAAAAAGTCAAACTGATGCCACTTGCAGCAACATGATAGAACTAGAGACTCTCATATTAAGTGAAGTAAGCCAGAAAGAAAAAGACAAATACCATATAATATCACTTTTTTATGGAATCTAACATATGGAACAGATGATCCTATCTTAAAAAAAAAAAAAGGAAACTGATAATGGCCAAGGAGAGCAGACTTGGGGTTCCTGGGGTGGAAAGGGGAGGGAGTTAGAATGGATGGGCATAATGGGGGATTTTTTGGATGCAAACTGTTATATTTGGAATGGATGGGCAATGGGACCTTACTGTACAGCACAGGGGAATGTGTGTGATTGGGTCACTCTGCTGTACAATTGAACTTGAAGAAACATTGTAAATCAACTATACTTTAATAATAAGAAGAAAAAATATTAAAAAATAAATTAAAAAAACTTTTTTAAAAAAAACCTGACCCTTGATAATATGTAAAAAAAGCAATACTAATGCTTCAAGACTGAGGTTAAAAAACATAATCTGTTGAGGACGTAGAAATTTTTATGAAGAAAAGAGCATTTGGTTGAACCTTAAATGATAGGTAAGATTTAGACAAGAATTCAAGCCTGAATTGAAGAAAGGAATTCAGTAGAATTTTAGAGTGCAATTCAGAAGGTTTTGTCACTGTGCAGGATGTGTGTGAGGAGAGACACAAAAAATAATAACAGCTAGCATTTATTAAATACATTCTGTGTTCAAGACACCTTGTAAAACACTCTACATAAAACTTCTCAACCTCTTGTTCAGCATCGTAATGATGTAGTGGCTATTATTATTAATTTATAATTTAAAAAATTGTATTAAATTAATAAAAAAATATGTAAAATACTAAATCACTGAAGCATACTATACAGTGTCCCACTATATCATCTTGGCCTACTTTAAGGTAGCCTCCAGACTAGTCCCATAGTCACAGAATACTCTTGGGCTGCTAAATGTGGTTGGCCCACTCTGTAGCAGTGCTCTTGGGCTCTTGGGCTGCTAAATGTGGTTGGCCCACTCTGTAGCAGTGCTCAGTCAATTAGGGTCAAGTTCTGGCACAATTCTGAAGCATGTTCCACACAATCTCCCAGAAGATCTCTAGTGAAATTAAGCTCCTGTTACCTTTAAGTATAACCCACCCTTTATGACTTTCTCCCCTCCTGTGTTCCATTTGCCCACTCCCTAACAGCTCTTCCTGTGTTTACCTTCCAGATGACTTATCTTGGATTCTAACTTCATATTCTTTTTGAGTAACCCAGCATAAGTCATTGGCCATCTAACGTGTACCTAGAGATTGTATTCTAAGAATAGAATTCTGAAATTGGACTGCTTGTCAGTCAGATGGCTATAAGGATCATAATGTAGATAGTAAGTGGGATAGTGATAGTTTTTGTAGCCTGCAATATCACAGTAATATTTAGGTTATCATCTGTGGTGGACTGTATAATATGCAAAAAGAGAAGCATATGTTCTTGAAAACCATTGAAGAGATATAATTATAGGGATTGTGGAGTAGGTTGGCTTTTGTTAAGTGCTGTAGAAAGCATTAAGAAGTAGAGACACTCAGATCAGCTAACTTCAACTCAGATATTCTGTGAAAGCTGGAAAGTCTCCATGGAAGCACTTTAAGAGACTGTCATCTCTTATGTTCAAGAGAACAGACTAGCCAGAAACTCAGGAGTGAGACTTATCCTAAAGGTGGAAGATTCTAAATGGAAAATTAATTCATAGCCTCACCAAGCTCTTAAATTAAGATCAAGGATTGTGCAGGGATAGAAAGACCCTGAGATCTAGGAGGTTGTCATTTGAATGACAACCTAAAAACTAGATTCCATAGATTCATTCCCCTTGTCACTTGTTATTGGAGACCAGCTTTCCATTTTCTAGAGATTATGCAAAAGACTTATGTGAGGCAGGTGCACCACAAGATGATGTTTTTCTTTTTTATGAACTGGCTCTTCATCACTGCCCCCACCCATTACATCTAGAATAATAAGTAGAGTCAGATCTCAGCAGGACCTGAGAAATGAAGTGCTATTCCTGTTTGGGGAAAGAAGTGATTATTTACTAAAAGGGTTGCAGAACCCAGATAAGATCTACTAAAACAGGAGCTGGGAGAGCATACATGGATGTGAAATATTCAAGTGCTGGATCAGGTCAGGGACAGAGTGGAGGTCTTATAGGGGAATGATATTGACATGGTGGCATTCTCCCGTGAATTAGTATTTAACATCCTAGCAAAAATCCCTGGATTTAGTCCTCATACGTTACAAGAATAACTTCCTGAACTTCGTAGATGACATGCAGTTAATGAGATAGCTAGCAATGTTGCAATACTTCGGCAAAATATTGAGGAAAAATACAAAGGTTCAGAAAGATAGGCATGCTCGAATTGACTGATTTTGTAAAGCTAGATAACAAGCAGCTATTTATATTTCCCAAGAGAACACAGAAAACTCTTCCTTCCCTAAAATGTTGAAAAAGTGGATACTGACATTATCAAGAAGCTTTAATGGTAGCTGTTCACTCTAGGCCAAAATTAATGGTAGAAGAAGGACATTGTAATTGATCTGGGCTATGTAATGTCAGTAGGATACCATTATTTTAAAAAATCAGAAGCCACATGGCAGCAGTTAACCATAAGATGCAAGCTTTCGTAATTACTGTAATGGACAGTAAGGCAAGAATGGGGCTTAGGGAACTTTGATCTTCTAGGATCTCTGGTAATGGCCAATAGATCATGACACTTATAAAGCTAAATATAACAGCTATATGTTATAAGTACAATATAAATGATGTCATTGATTGACCTGCATAACAAAAAAATGATAAAGATATTAAAAACAGAAGAGTGATGTCAGCCACATTAATGAAAAACTACTCTTTGTCACACTTTCCAAACCTGAGTCAATTCTCAGATCTAGAGGCTGTTGATTGAAAGGGAGATCAGGACCACTTGAGAAAGACTCTGTAGTGCCACAGGAGGAATATGAAATACATACTTTCCAAATCCCTTCTTCAAAGTGATTTTGGCATTTACCTGAGTAACTGGACACTGGGATAAAAGGCATAAACACTATTTCAAGTGCTTCTGGACACATGAACTGAACTGACACCAATGCCAAGAGAGTCAAAACACCATCATATCCTACTTGTTAGAACAAAGGTATACGGTGGTCAGATGACGGGTGTATTCCTGAGCTATGTCTGTGTTGAAGTTCAGTAAGTCTACCAGACCCACAGTCCTCATTGTGGTTACGTTTCACAGCTCCTGAGTGTATGATGGGGTGGACATACTTAGTTGTAGATAGAACTCTCAGATTGTTTCCATGATATGTGAGTGAGAGCCGTGTGAGGGTAAAGCAAAATGTTGGCAGTTTTCCCCTGAGCTAAGGGCTTTCATCAGAACCCAACCACACTGGCACTCTTATTTCAGATTTCTAGCCTCCAGAAAGGTGAGGAATAAATTTCTATTGTTTATAAGTTACTTAGTCATAGGCCAAAATGGTGAAGACATCAACCTACCTAGAACTGTCTGCAGACCCAAACCGCATGTCCTGTTTCTCACTCCTCATTTATGAGACTCTGAATTAGCTCTGCTCCACATCACTTAAATCTATAGACCTGCTGCAGTGGTGTCATCTGGTAATTTTTTAGAAATAAAGATTCTTAGTCATCTCCTCATCCCCCATCCTAGACCAACTGAACCAGAACCCACATTTTAATAAGCTCCTAGTTGATATTTGTACACTACTGTTTGGGAAGAACTGACCCGATTTTTCAATTGAATAATGACCAATATGCCAGTAATAAGCAGACAGAGATACTTACTGGGCAGGGATTCCATGGATACACAGGAGAATGCTTTTCATTAAGTGTTTCAACCTAGGGCATATTACCATAGGTCCTATGCTTACTGATGTCTAGCCTAGCAAATTTCTATTCAGTTGCTTCTAGAAGATTTTTCCCCTCTGGTAGTTAACTAAATATTGACCAGTTCTAAGGTTTTTATTCCCCAGAACTATAGTAAGATGAAAAGTCTGTCTCCTTGAGAGTGTGTTAATGGTTTTAGACCCCCCTTGGACTTCATTAAGAATGTGTCCTTTAGGTCATTGTGTCTTTCAGAAGTCTTCACCACATCAATTACTCCAGAATTAAGACCTTTAGGGAATGGTTATATGTTGGCTGTGCCTTTTGCCATATTTTATAAAACATAAAATATAAAGTTTCTGATTTATCATTTAATTAACATATATGCTCAAGTAAGGTCTCTTTAGAGAGCTCTTCATTCATAGTACTATAAAAAAATAGAATGCATCTCTTATGTTGTTAGTTTTTAAACATCATCTTTATAGCAGAGAATACTTCTAGACATTATATATATTTTAAAAATGTATTTTATGTCTCTGCAACTAGATTGTAGGCTTCAGGAGGATAAGAAGTTGGTTTGGTTCACCATCATACTCTATTGCCTAAAGTAATGC
Source organism: Phacochoerus africanus (assembly GCF_016906955.1). NCBI lineage: Eukaryota > Metazoa > Chordata > Mammalia > Artiodactyla > Suidae > Phacochoerus > Phacochoerus africanus. The sequence goes on along the minus strand of NC_062553.1, from coordinate 98,674,069 downwards.
ATGATACATTATTTGCACTTACTACATATGTATTCTGTTAAGTGCCATTCAGTAGCCTCTACAACTTAAAAGTAAGGAACTAAGAGGATTGTAGCCTCCCCATGTATGAATGGTCCTCAGCCTGAGTGCTGGGTAGATCAAGATCATTCTCAATCTAAGAATTTTGTAAAGATAATGGTTAATCTAAACCTAAAGGGATCATTTGAAATAGTCTCCAGTAGGCACAGTTGTTAGAATGGTAAACCTATCTTATGATACCATTCTTCAGATATCATTGCTGTGGTTTCCCTCATCTGTACTCACTGAATTTCTCTCTTATGTCTCAATAACCTCCATTCTCCCATATCCTTAGAGGGATATGCCAGTAAGAAATAAAAAAATGGCAGTGACTATTAATTGTTACAGTTAGTACTCTAAATGAGATGGAAAAAAATGATGCATATCTATGAAGTATTTCCATACCACTCAGACTCAAAAAAGAAAAAAAAGAAAAAAAAGCAGTTAAAGAAATCAAGAAGGCAAGAGAGATGCAAGATCAGTAGGTAACATGTTTGCTGATGAGGATGGCTGTTCACTTAGTAATAAGGAGGACTATTGGATGCTGATTTAAATTCCATATGACTCCCAGGCAGTGATATTATTTAAAGAATTATGCCATATGTTTCTGTCAGTTTTCCCAAAGCATAAGCTGCATATTCATGAATGTGCTGCTTATTACTTTATCATTTTAGGTTCTGGATCTCTTTGTCCCTTCTTTTCTCAAGTTTACCATCATTTGAGCTGAGTGTGCAAATGACCAGTTATCTCTTTATATGGATTCTTGTTTGTATGCTTTCACAACTAATTAATCAGCACCTGCGTAACAGTCTCCGTATTTGTTCCAGCTTGTGAAGTTAAAAGATTCCCAGAGGATCACATTGATCATAACCAACATCTGTTTACAAGCTACCTTGCTGTAAACTCAAATGCAGTTGTATAAAACTAACTGATCAGAACTTAGTCTAACATGTTTTTGTTTATTCTGCCAAGAAAAATGTCTCTGACATGTTGAACAATATTATCAATGAATGCATTTAATTTTTAATGTGATTCTTATGACAGTTATTTGTAGAGATCAGATTTACTCATTTTCTAAAACACTTTAAAAATCAAGTTTATCAAAGTTGAAAAAGTTAACTCATATGATGATTAGGATTATCAGAATATACAGTGGTTTTCCTTGTGCCATTGTCATACTCATATCCTCAGTACCCTCTCTGGTACTGTCTCACTGCCCCAAAAATTAATAAAACCTTCATGCATTTAAGCTATGTAGAATAATGCGTTATTTGGGACAGTGAGTTTCTTTCTTCCTTAGCAGTTTGATTAGTTAATTCATCTGGTTGTCTCTTCTCTTCCCTGGAACACATAACTGGAAACAGAAATATTACCTTTTATTTACAGAAAGAATTTCAATGTCTCAGGTTTCTCTACAAACCAGTATGACACATGAGTTGGAATAGAAGGTAGACAGACCCATCAAGAGAAAAATCTTGCCCAATTCAAAAGTCTGCCTATGGCTGGCTCTGTTTTTCTAATGTGAACATTATAGTCACAAACTCCGTGTTCTTTAAAAATTCTCAAGTGGAAAGTATCATGTCTGCCTCTTTATATTGGAGACTAAAACCACATTTCAATTTCAGGAGAATATAGGATGATTTGATTAAAAAAAAAATTAACACTCTGGAAGTTAACTTAATGGTACTGTTGGGCAGTTAGAAGTCTCAGTATTTCTACATTCAATTTCTTTTTCCACCTTAAGATCATAATAATTACTATCCCAACTTGAAATTATTTTGACATGTCTTTGAGACACCAGGTACTAAAGAAAAATCCATATGACTCTTAGAGGAGTTACTCCCTGTATTGGCTATGATAGCCAGAACAAATACCATTGCATCAAACACTTTATCATCTAATATGTTGACAACTCATTATTGTGTCCCTAAATAATTTGAGCAATTTTACTTCTACTGAATATCAGTAGTTTTTTTTTTTTTCATATGGCAGATTTGTACAAAATATTCTTGAAAAAATTCAGATGATTACTAAGAATTATTTCTATGTGTTTAGAAACTGCAACCAGGCCCTGGATTAAATATATTCCATGGTATTGTGGCATTCAATAAGATGTGTGGTGAGAAGCAATAGTCTATAAATATCTAGGGCTAAGTTCATTTTTTCCAAATCAGATATGTTCTAAACAGTTATAAAAGAATATGTGTGCCCAATATTAACTGGTAAGCATCACTGAGAAGAGGACCTGGGGAATCCAAAATAATGAGAATCCTTCAGAGTCCTGTAACCACAAGAGGTAATATAAGTCTCTGTAATAATGAGGTGGCAGATTCACTGTTACACAATGCCAAAGGATCCTTACAATAAAATCCAGTAAACTTTGGTAACCATGAAGTTACCTGTAGCTTTTACCATAAACTCTCCAAAATATGTTTATTTAAATATCTTCATTCTAGGTTCAAATAAAATCTTCATTTGGTCAGGTTTAAAGCTTCAGTTCACAGAAAGTATATTGCAATATAAGTTTTGTTTGAAACTTGTGGTTAATGTTCATTTAAATTATAGTAAGTATGTTAGTAAGTAGTCAAGCGTTTATATCTAGCAGCTGGTTAGTAATTTACTCACTCAAAATCTATTATCTTTTTTAAACTTATGAAATGTAAACATCACTTTGTGTTTGCAATATTTGGAAAACATTTAGACCTTTTTTCTTTAAATGTACTACTAAAATAGTCTTTAGTATGTGAAGTGTTCTTGCAAACCATAATGTAAGCAAAGAATTTAACTCTGCTTTTTATATTATGCACACTACCAAAAATACATAATGACTTGAAATGAGGAACAATGTGTGTTCAATTAAAATCAATACAATATTAACAAATTATTTCTTCCAAATTTTCTGAAATAATCTTTAAAGAGAATCATCTGCATACATATAAACAGCTCTGAAAATAATACAATCTCTAGATTTTAAAGCATAAACTAGTAGATTAATGTTTCCAGGCCCATAGAAAATTACATGTTTATTTGATCCATGTTTGAAAGATTTTAACTGAACATACAAAAACACTTTATTTTTACATTATCCAGGAGATACTCACTTCTGATACTGGGGCTTATGTAAAATGAGGGTACTAGTCTAATGTGCTATTTTTACTTCCAGGAATTATATAATTCAAACATGTAAAATGAAGCAATGTTGTAGTAAATATCAAAATAAGTCCACTCAAAACTCTCCCAAAAGGGGCAATTTGCCAAAGGAGCTTCTGCTGTAAATATCCAGCAGCTCCAGGAAATAGAAAGGAAAAAGCAGATAATTTTCCTCTTGAAGAAATGTTTGACTTCATCATAAAGCCTGTACAACTTTATTGCGCATTTTCTCTTCCAAATGCATTTTCTTTTTCCTGTTGGCCAGCATTACTGATGTCTTTTTAGTAACTAATGATTTCATATTGAAGTGTTTTAAGTAGAGGAAAATGTAAGCATTTGTAGTCTTCAAGATGTCAGACAATCTTCTTTAAGCCATTCAGTGGGTTTTTAAACAGTTGAACTGAGTAAGAAATCAGCTTCTGTGAAATATTCTACCTCTGTTCTAATGTAAGCTTATGAGCATCACAAAGTCTGACCAGCATCAGAACCTTCAGTTGTGACAGCCTTTAAAACTATTTGAAAACTGTCATCCTCCTCATTATTCCCATATCAAGTAAAAAACAGCCAGTTTCTTCAGCAATATTTTTAATAGAATTTATTTTTTAGAACAGTTTTATATTTTTAAAGAGGCAGTACTGAGCAGAAAGTACAAAGATTTTCCATATACGCACTACCTGCACATGCACAGCTTCCCCCAGTATTAATATCCCCCACCATAGTGATGCATTTGTTACAACCGATGAACCAACATTTATACATCATTATAACTCAAAGTCCATAGTTTACATGAGGATTTACATTGGTATTGTTCATTCTGTGGTTTAGGATAAATTTCTAACAACAGAAATTCACACATATAGATCAAACATATCAACTTCACTGCCATTATTTTGTATCTGCCTGTTGTCTCTGCTCTCCACCCCTGACAACCACTGATCCTTTTATTTTCTCCACAGTTTTGCCATTCCCAATATGTCATATACTTGGAGTCATACAGTACTTCAACCTTTTCAGATTAATTTGTTTTCTCCATGTCGTTTCATGGCTTGATAGCTCCTTTCTTTTTAGTGCTGAATAATATTCTATTGCCAGGATACATTGCAGTTTATTTATTCATTCACCTGCTCAAGGGTATCTTGGTTACTTCCAAATTTTGGTTAATCATCACTAAAGCTGTTCTAAACATCCATGTGCAGTTTTTTATGTGGACATAGTTTTCAATTCCTTTGAGTAAATATCAAGGAGCTCAATTGTTGGATCATGTGATATGAGTAGGTTTAGTTTGTAAGAAACCATCAAAACTGCTGTCCAAAGCAACTGTTACCATTTTACATTCCTACCACCATATGAGAGTTCCTGTTGTTCTCCAGCATTTGCTATTTTCAATGTTCTGAATCTTGGTCATTCTAATAGTTGTTTAGTGATATCTTATTCTTATTTTAATTTGCACTTGTTTAATGATATGTTGTGTGGAACATCTCTTCATAGTCTTATTTGCCATCTGTACATCTTCTTTGGTGAAGTGTCTCTTTGGTCTTTGGCCCATTTTGTTAGTTTGGTTTTTTGTTCTCTTATTGTTTTATTTTATGATCTTTATCTTCAGCTGTTTGTCATGTATAAAGGTTTCTAGCTCCTTTGCAATTCTGTCTGGTCTGTCCAGTTTGTCAGTGTGATGATCAAACATTAAAATATTTTCTGTTGACAGAATCTGACAATGGGATTGTTTGAAGCATATTTTTATTTATGTTAACACTATGGTTTTATTGGATAGCAGTATAGGAAAAAACTGTCCTTGGGAAGTCTTTACTAATGTGTGGTAATAACATTTTTCTTTAAAGCCAATTATTCTGTTGATTTTTTTTCTCTATTACCTTGGAGGCAAGTAAAAACCCATCTTTTAAAAATGAATTTATAGTATTCCAATTCTGTTGTACTCTGTTGGAACCTAAGAATAAAAACAGATAATAATTCATGTTAAATATCATTTTTTTTGTCTTTTCTCCTTTTTCTTGGGCTGCTCCTGCAGCATATGGAGGTTCCCAGATTAGGGTTCTAATCAGAGCTGTAGCAACTTGCCTACGCCAAAGCCACAGCAACGCAGGATCCGAGCTACGTCTGCAACCTACACCACAGCTCAGGGCAACGCCAGATCCCTAACCCACTGAGCAAGGCCAGGGATCGAACCTGCAACCTCATGGTTCCTAGTCGGATTCGTTAACCACAGAGCCACAGCGGGAACTCCTAAATATCATCTTAATTTTCAGCATGGCTAGTAATTTTTTTTAACAAAAATCTGTTGTAGTTTTTATTGGTGAGCTCAGTATTTTTAATCATCCCATATTTGATAAATATGAATTTTTGTACTACCTTCCAGTTCTTGAAGAACATGGACTTATTATTTTTGAATTTAGGCTTTTTTAAACAATAGCTACTTACAAAATTGCATATGCTGACTGTTTTCATGTTAGGTCATATAAACAGGATGTGGCAAAGAAAGTAGTAGGGGAAATGAAATTTATACTAAATGTATAAAATTTATTAAATATTTAGTATAAGTAAAACAAGGGCAGTTTACCCATATCATTTTCTAAATACTTACCAACAAGGAGTGTAATCCAGATGGCAGAGGAGTAAGACATGGTCCTCACCTCCTCCCACAGACACATCAAAAAAAAAAAAAAAAAAAAAAAACACACCGCATGTGGAACGATTTTCACAGAACATTTACTTAATGCTGACAGAAGACCATAAACCTCTAAAAAGTGCAAGAATAACTGGGTAGGAATAAAGGGGAAAAAAGAGGGATGTTGAAGAGAAAAAGATATCAGGATGGGACCAGCACTCCTGAGAGGGAGCTATGAAAGAGGAAAGGAACCTGCTCCCTGGTAGGCGACCTAACTGATGGAGAGATCAGCTGAGATAGAGAGACCTCAAAGCCTTGGAGAAAAGTGAAGCAGCTGGACTGAGAAGGGTAAAGCAGAGAGAGAGCCACATAGACCATCAATACCACCATCCCCAGAAACCATAGGCTGAGATGCTTAAGCAGGGGCTGGGCTCTGAGACTCAGGCTCTGGAGCTATTACATGGAGAGGACCAGGGTTGAGACAGTATGAGGGGTTAGGGAGCCATGTGCCACAGGCTTGTGGGCAGAGTGGCACAGTCGTGGATATCCAGGAGGAAAACTGGGCCCACAGGAAAAGCAAGGCACCATTGTTGGGGATAGCGATAGGAAGACAGGTGGGACTACCATAAGAATATCTTTTTCTATGCACACCTGGGCTCTTGGGAGGCTGCTGCCACTGCCAAATGCTCTGGGTGCTGCCTACACCTACCTGATGGTCACTGCCACTTCCCAGGGCCCTGCAACCAGGAGCAGCTTGTGCCACCTTCCTGTGGGTCCTCACCACTATAAAGGACCCAGCAACCAGGCACTGGCTAATAGCCCTGCACGTTGACTGTATCTCCCCAGAAGCACGCACAGGATGTAAACCAGCACACTCCCTATCAAGGGGATAATAGCCTGCACACACTGAGGAAAGAGACAGCAAGCCTCCAAACAAAAAGTAGCCCCACACCAAAAAAAAGAAAAAATAGTAAGCCCTCACAAACTACCCAGGAGCACTCTTGCATATAAATAGCCCTCCAAGACTACAGTATTTGTTTTCTCTGAAACTCACAGAAAAGAAAAATGTAACCAAAATGAAGAAGCTCAGGAACAATTCCTGGTTAAAAGAACAGGAGAATCCCCTGAAGGAGGAAACAATGAAACAGATCTCTGCAGTCTAACAGACAGGAAGTTCAAGAAGGGGATAGTGAAAAATCTGAAGGAATTAAGAGTGGATATGAACAGTAATCAGATTGCTTTAGAAAGGAACTAGAAAATATAGGGAGGAGCCAAGAAAAATTAGAACATTCATTTGCTGAGATGCAAACTGAGTTAAAGGCATTGAAGAGCAGAATGAATAATGCAGAGGAATGAAAAAGTGACTTGGAAGATAGACTAATGGAAATCACCCAGTCAGAACAGCAGACAGAAAACCAAATAAAAAATCATGAAAGCAATATAAGAGAGTTATGGGATAATACAAAGCAGTCCAATCCGCACATGATAGGGATTCCAGGAAGAGAAGAAAAAAGGAGGGGGGGGGTTGAAAATATAGTTGAAAAACTTATGGTTGAAAATTTTCCAAATCTAAAGGAAATAGATATCAAAGATACAGGGAGCCCAGAGAAGCCCAAATATTTGAACCTAAACAGACCCACACGAAGACATATTATAATAAAAATGGAAAAAGTTAATGATAAGGAAAGGATTCTAAACTCTGCAATAGAAAAACAAAGAATTATAAGTGTACCACCGTAAGACTATCAGATGATTTCTCTACGGAAATACTACAGGCCAGAGAGAGTGGTCAGATATATTTAAAGTTCTAAAAAGGAAAAAATTGCAGCCTAGAATACTCTACCCAGCAAGAATATCATTTAAAATAGAAGGAGAAATAAAGAATTTCTCCAACATACAAAAACTAAAAGAGTACAGAAATACTAAACCCATTCTAAAGGAAATACTGAAAGGTCTCCTCTAAATAGGAAAGAAGTAATAAGATATAGGATGGAGGAAATCACAGTGGGAAAGTATTCACTTAAATAAGACAGTATACAAATCTAAAAGGGGAAAGAAAAAAAACCTATTTGTAAAAGTGATGATAAACGCAAGGAACAGCAAAATGATAAACATGAAGATGTCAAAAAAGGACATCAAAATAATAAAATGTGGGGAAGGATAGTAAGAAAATCTAGATTCTTTTTTTAAAGAATGTGTTTGAAATTCTCATAAGAAGTGAACTAAATCAGAAAAAGACAAATATCATGTGATATTACTTATATGTGGAATCTAAAATACAGCACAAATGAAGCTATCTACAGAACAGAAACAGACTCATAGACGTGGAGAACAGAATTGTGACTGCCACAGGGGAGGTGGAGAGAGTGGGGTGGACTGGGAGTTTGGGTTCAGTAGATGCTAACTATTGCATTTGGAGTGGATAAGCAATGAGGTCCTACTGTACAACACAGGGAACTATATCCACTGTCTTGAGATAGAACACAATGGAAGATAATATGAGAAAAAGAATGTGTATGTGTATATATACATATATATATTTATATTTATAACTTGGTCACTTTGCTATACAGTAGAAATTGACAGAACATTGTAAATCAACTATAATAAAACATTTTTTGAAATAAAAAATAAATACTTATCAGCCACTCACATGCAATTCTTTTCCATGGATCACAAAAATAATTATAGGAGGGAATCTAAATTGGTAACCTGCACACTTTCATAAAAATGGTAGTGGTGGTATAAGCAGAATAATTTCTGTCTGAAGTTCTCCAGTACTTAAACTGTACATAATCTCAAGTATGTGAGCGATTGGGCTTTTATTTGCATTTCTCTTTGAGATATAGCAACCAAAAAGATTCAAAAAATGAACTTTAAAAAGACTTTTTCATGTGGATTTTAATAAAAATATTCTTTTTACACAAATGATAGCTGTGTCTGCCACTAATCAATTACAAAATAACACTGATAATTTCTCAGTAATGTAGCAAACAGTGATTTTTATCATTTTTGTTATATCACATATTTTTTTTTTATCTTTTTGCTCCAGTAAAATTGGATTGTTTGTAGAGAAAGTTTTGAAGCTATTTCTAAAGATGTTTCAAGTAAGTATTTTGATCTAAATTTTCCAGCTGTATTTTTTTACTTATTTATTAATAATCACTGATACAGAATTTTGGAAAATCTGTAGAGTGATAACTCAGTGGTTTATTTGCACTGATTTTGCCCGTAGTTTAAAACCAAATGGAAAAGGTAGATAACTAGTATCTTGGTCACTCAATACAACATGAAAAATAATAAATACAGATTAATTTTCAAAAGTAATAATGACTTTCCTTCTTCATATCGTAGTTTAGACTTGGATTGTACAGTCTTATCCCTAAGAAGGAAAATCAGATTCATTTTTCCCCAAATGGGTAAGAATACAGTCTAACTTTTAGACTAATTTACCTTGAATTTGCTATAAATAGAATGACAGTAGCTATGTCCACTAATCTCTTCCAAATGTTTTACCAAATTATATTTATTTTATGCACAATTCTGTTTTAATGGTCCATAGCTACATGTGGGATGTATGAAAACCAATCATCAGCTAACTACATGCGTAACAGAGAGAACAAATCAAACTAGTTGCTGCCCTAGCTTGGTCAACAGCAAAAATTTATAAACATTTAGATGGCAAAACATATTGCACTGAGCATGATAATATTTATCACATAAGTAGAAGGTAGTGGTATCATTTCCTTTTAAACATTGCCATTTTCAAGCAGTATTAATCTTCATAATGTAATGGAGAGGGAAAAGAGCATAGCATGCCTTCATTCTTAGCAGTTAGAATGCACCATTTTTCTTGGTTAAATTACTGAATATATAAATCAAGGTAAAATTATAATTTCCATAAATAAAAACAAAACACCAAATAATATTACTATGCACCCAAGAACCCCATGAATTCTAATAAAATCTGCTATTTTAAAAAACATTTTCTAAGGCAATGATGTACTGTGTTTGACATGAAAAATATCTGTATTTTGAATGCTGAACCAACTTCATACTATTATAAATATAAATGTCCTCCAAAACAATGGAAACTGGCATTCTTGTCTGAGCAGAAACAGCCTGGGAAAAAATTTTCTCATTTTATAATCATTTCAGTATATGCATGATGACATTTTAAAACGTCTGGTTTTAATGATGTCCAGAGGACATTCCAGAATGGTGGGGTCTAGATATTTAGATATGTTAAAAAACCCTTCTTGTTAATTTTAATAAAGGGTATGCATAAAATAAATAAATTTGGGCTAAAGAAAAATGGGGGTCATTTTGAGGGAAGGGTTCTTTAAGAAGAGAATCACAAAATTAATTGAAATACCTGGGTTATGTACCTCCTGATGAGCACTTGCTGATCTGAAATCAAAGTCACGGTTGATTTTTATCCGACATTCTTGACAGGCTGAACTAAATGGCATCGATTCAAACCTTTCTGGCTCAGCATAATTGAGAATCAGTCTCCAGAACAATTGCCTGTTAATCCACTATCACGTGGGAGAAAAATTATACTTGGCCTTGCCTCCTGTAACTTTAGGATTTTTATTTTTTAAGTCTTAATTTAGTAAGCTCAACATCCCCACCTCTTAGTATTTTACCTAAAATAAAATTGATAGTTGGTGTAATAATTACTATATAGGAAGAGTGAATAAGTCCATGTACTAAGAGTTGCTTCGCTTTTTAAGATTTTTATCTGAGGTTCACCAGAGAGCCCTAAGTACAGGGTGAAAGGTTATCTCATTTTATTGCTTTACTGTAGAATAATATTTTCTTCTTTATAGATAAAAATATTCTTTATTTGGGTAAATGAAAAAAAAAATTGGAGGCTCCTTTCCTGAAAAATAGTACCCAAAACAGTATGTACATTTGTTGCCTATATTAAGATAGCAAATATTAAATTGTTACTTGAAAAGACTGAAAGGTTTATTTTCAATCTGATGTCTGTGTTTGGGGAATGGGGTTGGATGAGCTGGCAGAAAGATGGGGTTTGGAAGAATCAGCTGCCTAGGATGTTGAATAATGCAGTTTATTGAATAAAAGTTATAACAAAAAAGTTTGGGGGAAACTCCTCAATTCCATCTATCTATCTATCTATCTATCTATCTATCTATCTATCTATCTATCTATCTAGATATATCACTTGTTATGTGTCAGCTATTTCTTGATTTGTTTTACGAATATTTACTTCCCTGGTTTTCATAACTATTCTGAGGTATGTGCCTTTATTATTTCTACTTTATGATGAAGAACTGAAGCAAGATCAGTTAGATAAGTTGCTGAAGTTTACAGAGCAAATAAGTTGCAGAGCCCCTGTGTTGCTCTTCATTTGGTATTGACCAAGGCTGGAATCAAAATCTGTTCACTTTTTAGAGATACATTGGGAAAGTCCAGGGAATTTATGACACTGGCTGCTTTGGTCAATACCAAATTCTTAGGAATCAATGTAGTGACTAGCTCTAGAATTTATTCTAGAATTTTATGAACAATCTGATTACACTAGATACAGAAAACAAAAGTGGATGCTTGAGATATTATAACAGCTCAATATGGAATATACAGTAGAGAAAGGAGAGAAACGATTTCCAAAATCACTTCAAATAACCTTGTAACAGAATAGGGAAGTTCTAGGATGTTTCTGAGCTGGAGAAAATTCGGACACCTTCTTCATCACTTGACTCTACTATGGTTTTCTCACTATGAAAATACAATCACTTCTCAAAATCGGCTCTCAGAGATCATCCCTAGACTTCGTCAACTGTCAGAATTCCAAGCTCATATCTAGCCTCTTAAGGACTTTAGAAAATTCAATTCGATTGATACTGCCACAACTCTCCTCTGTGATAAGCAGAATCTCTGGTTGAAGACATTTGGAAACAGCTCCTTCTAAAACACACGTGTACACACACACATACTCACATCTTATGGATGATGTGGTCCCTTCATTAACAGAATTTATAATTTGGAAGCTAAAAATAAACCTATTGAATAATTATTTGACTAAAACAATGTCAGTAATGTGACAGCAGTAATTTTTTTATCAAATATTGTTGATTTACAATGTTATGTTAGTTTCTAGTGTACGGCAAAGTGATATATTTTTTTCCTTATTCTTTTTACAAAACATAAATAGATTCACAGACATAGAAAACAAACTTATTATTACCAAAGATAAAGGAGACAGGAGGGACTAACAGAAACTACTGTATATAAAATATGTGGATGACAGCAGTAATTTTGATGGTGTTTGTTTATTTACCTGTTTCCTCAGTCCTTTCTTCAAGTTAACTTACTTAGAAGCTAAACATGTTAAACATATAAAACACACTCCTGTGGTTGAAGCGCATGTGGAGAAGCAAGATTCTCTCACAGGAGTAATTCCCTCCTTCAGCAAAGCTCCTGAGAAGCTGAGCAGGGCGATGGATGGAACAGAGAATGAAAACCTTTGATAGAGATTCACTTCAGGGACTGTACATAACAGAAAGATCATCTGGGGGATATGTCAGGTGAGCTCCACAGTGGTGAGTTGCAATAGGGACTGCAAAATAAATGCAGGGTTTAGGTATAATTACTTATTCATTTATTCATATAATTTTATATTCAGATTAAATGCTTAAGATTCTCAACTCAAAATATTCAATCTGGTAATTATTTACAATTTCCAAGCTCAAGGCAAACATGTCAAATCTGTCTTTTTAAAATTAACATTTCACAAATTAATTCATTGTGCTGTGTTTAAGAAAATTTAGTAAAGGTACTTAAAGAGTAAAAACTTTAAGCAAATAATAAATATTTTCTTCATGTAGTGTTTCAAAACATAGTCATGTGCATTTCTCATGAAAGAGGTTAAAAAAACTATGAGGAGTAAAACTGTTCTGTTATTTTCCATCTTTAAAATAAAAACACTGCACGTACAATATTTAATAATATGACATGGTTTAAATTGAAAGAAAGCTGGTGAAAATAACTCAAATTATTATCATGAACAAAAATCATTTAATGTAATTAAAATAGAATGGGAAAACTTAATCTTTGCGATTTTGGCATATTCATTCTAATAATAAAACAACTTTGTTTATAAAAATATGTTATTTATTTCCAGAGTACATCTCAGAACAACTGCATTGGAAAAAATAAAAATGTAATGCCAGAAAGAAATGAAATAAAAATTGTTACGTCTTTATAAAAGAGTATTTTCTAAAAGGAAGTTAAGTACTGTGTATCTAACTTAGATTGCATTCATTATTAATGCTTCTGAAATGTAGAAGTAGCTATCACTGAGAATTTACAAAGATACGTGCATTCTGCTAAGTTTGGTGCTGAACTTGGTTTATAGATGTCATTACCTTAATTAAATATTTAAATCAACATTTTTATAAAAGACCTGGAAAAATTAAGGAATTTGTCCTAATTTACAAAATCAAAAGCTGCAAAGGGTAACTTTACAAATTCAGAACGCTCTAGTTTTAAATCTTGTGTCCTTAAACAATCCAAACTTCTATATCCTGAACTCTTAAGGAACAATCTTAGAGAACTCCTTGAAACTACTAATTTCTAATGAATATAATTTGTAAATAAATAATTTCTTCCTTGTGTTCACCTATTACCTGCTAATTAAAGAACAAGCCTTAAAAGTGATTAAAAACACAAGAGATTACATCAATCTTAATGTTTCTTCTAGATGATTAGGTGCAAAGTTGAAATGAAATAGAAGTGACTAGAATATGTTAGTCCAAGGTTGCAATTTGTGAGCTAATTAAAGATTTACTGTGATTAATACCCTCTACTTATGTAAATAATTACACAAATATTTTCTTATACCTGGTTATCTTATATTTATGTAATAATTATTTTATATTACCATAGAATTTATCTTTTCTTTCTCATCCCATTTATCTTTAAATTCTCGTCATAACTCCATGAATAGTCCATTATTATTGTCATTTTAAAGATATTGCAGAGAGGTCAATTAATTTTGACTATCCCCACACAATAACCAAAAGGAGCATTAGGAAGCAAACTGAGCCTTTTGATCCCATGCCCTCTCATCACAGCTGTTTTATCTGTCCTGTTTTATCTTTCTAGATTCAATACAATGTGCACAGCTTAACAATAAATTCATGTGCATGATATTTTCATCATTTTTTATATAAAAATGTTTACCCACATAAATTAATTATATGTTTCATATAAAACATTAGTATTATTGAGTCATATTGTCTCTCTAATTAAGAGAATAATTTCAGCATTTCAGTAGGGGTAAAGATAATTTCCAAATTTTTAATGTTGTCCAAAAAGTGTAAATATTTAACTGTAGGACTTCTTATACTGCAATAATTAAGTTTAATTCTGAGTAATGATAAGATGTTTTTATAGTAATAATTATAGACGATGCAATAATGCAATGCTTATATGGAAAATATTTATTAATATTCATACATATGTAGGAAAAACATTCATTTTAATATTTACCTTAGAAAACATTGTCAACCACAAAAAATTTAAAAAGTTTATCCATACATAATGAAACTGCCACTCACTGTATAGTCCACCTATCCCTAGACTACAATTCATATTGACCATAGTAAAAAAAAAAAAAAAAAAACCTAAATATTTGAGTCATGTGTTTGTTATATAGTAAGATACCTTCATAATTCAGTAAAGAAGAATAAATGCTGATTTCTTTTCCTTTTTTTTTTTTTTGTCTTTTTGCCATCTCTTGGGCCACTCCCACAGCATATGGAGGTTCCCAGGCTAGGGGTCCAATCGGAGCTATAGCTGCCAGCCTACGCCAGAATCACAGCAACACGGGATCCGAGCCGCGTCTGCAACTTACATCACAGCTCAGGGCAACGCCGGATCCGTAACCCACTGAGCAAGGCCAGGGATCGAACCCGCAACCTCATGGTTCCTAGTCGGATTCGTTAACCACTGCGCCACAACGGGAACTCCTGATTTCTTTTTCATATTTAGTCCTTTGAATATTCAATGGTATAATAACTCTATCGAAGAAGATCATTTAAAGACATCACTTCTATTTTGCCCCAACATTTTGATATGCCGGAGGCATCATTTTTTCCAGTGTTCACATTTGTGTGGCCATATCACTGTCAGGCTCTGTATTCCAAAGGACAGGGAGGGGAAATAGCATGACTGAGCATGTGCCTACTGTTTAAACCTAGATCAGAAAGATAGGTATAGCTAAAAGATAGGTCTAAAAGCAGATGGCTATACCTAGCTGCAAGAGAAGTTATATGGCTTCCAGCTCTAACTCCATTACCATGGAACATAGGGAAATTGATTTGGTATATACAAATACTAGTCTACTGTGGTCCTCTTTGGTCATTCAAACCTCTGTGCTCATTCCTCCCATGTTTATGGGACAAGCCCAAGTGCTAGACACAAGCACTCCCTCTCCAGGAGACACAACTCCATAATACAGCCAAATACTACCCTCTGACAAAGATTTGGGATTTGGGGGTGAAGTACTGTATTCCCTATCCATTCCAGATACAGCTTCTTATGAACTAGTGACTTTCAAAATAAGTACATGTTATCTAATGCCTCCATCCCCAAAATATATGTGCAAACCTAATAAATACCAATGCAGCCACAGGGAAAGATAGTCATAATAAAATCTTATATTCAAAAATAGAAATTATTAGAAACTCCAAGGAGTCACTGGCCCTTAAGGACAATAGAATCCTGCAGGGTTAAAATTCCAAGGATACATCCTCTGTCCCAACATGGAAGAATTTCCTTAACTCTAGGAAGAACTACCTTCACTGTTTCCAGAAGGAATGAAAATATTCCCATGTGTCAATAGCCTTGAAATTAAGGGCAAGGGAAAGATTAAACATGGAGATACGGAATGTCCAACTATAAAGAAATTAATGTGTTAACCATATAGTTTGTCATCAGACAGGAACACATTTGAAATTGAAAGGTAATACTAAAAATAATTAACAGCTTTTAATTGATCTATTAGGAGCATAAGACAGATTTTTCTAGGCAAATTGCAATCCATGTTTATTCTGCTTGAAATATGATAAAATTGTAGCTGTGGGAGTCCTGTCTGGTGGGAGCTGTGGTCATGATTGGATCCCTCCTTCCTTGGAGGGAGGTGGATTATGAATGTAGGAAATAAATACTTGGATATCCAGGCCTTTTTTTTTTTTTATTCCTCCTACTGCCACTGCCTTCCATTCCAACTCTGGTATTGAAGTCTGTGTAGGTCAGCCTTCCAGAACATAGTTGGAGAAGGGAAGAAACTGGGTCACAGCACATGGGGGAGTCATGGAGAAGTGATAGTGAATTATTCAACACACATCTTTGATCAAAAACAAAAAAACTGACAATACTTTGGCAGCATCCTCACCCTCATCCCCATTCAACAAATATAGCAGCTGTATGGCTGCATCCACAGGTTTTTGGACAGAAAATGAATTCTCTAATGCACATTAGTTTCCAGTTTCCAAATAGGCCTCCTCATTTATTTTAGTTTCCTGCCTAAAAGTGACAACATCAGCACCAATAAACATGTGATACTGTGACACCAGTATTAAAGAAACGAATGTCAGCAGAAGAGAGAGGTTAGCATAAAGAGGTAGAAAAAGAATAGTTTTTAGAATAAAATCTGACAGTGTTTATTCCGCACCTTCTAGAAAAGTGTCATTTCACCAGAAAACTCAATAATATTTGGTAAGTGTATATTCCTTGTACAAAGATAGGTGCATTAGATAAACTTAGCTTAAGACAGGTGAATTTTTAAATTATATAACTCTTTGCCCTGTATGAAATCACCAAGCAACTAAGTTTCTATAGGAAGGGTTTGCACTAGTCAAATTGATAAGATTGCTTAGTCTAGCACTGTCCAACAGAAATGTAATAAGTTGTTTTTTTCTTTTTTTTTAATTTTATGGTCACACCTGAGGCATATGGAAGTTCCTGGGCTAGGGATTGAATCCAGGCTGTAGCTGCAACCTATGCCACAGCTGCAGCAATGCCAGATCCTTTAACCCACTGTGCCAAGCTGCGGATCAAACCCACACCTCTGCAGCAACCTGAGCTACTGCCCTTGGATTCTTAACTTGTTGTGCCACAGGAGGAACTCCAAGAAAAATAATGAGTTTTACGTGTGTAATTTTAAATTTTATAGATGCCATATTGAAAAACAAAAGAGAGCCAGTAAAATTAATTGTAGTTATTGTAGTTATATATTTTATCCCAACATGTAAATAATTTTATTATGTAATCAATAGAAAAGATTTAATGAGGTCTTTGCATTCTTTTGAACTAAGTCTCTGAAGTCCAGTGTGTATTTTTTATTTATAGCACATCTCAATTTGGACTAGACACATTTTAAGGGCTCAGCAGTCATGTGTGGCTAGTCGCTACCATATTGAATAAGGTAGGTTTTATCTGTTTAAACCTTGTCTTTCTCATTATAAAATTTAAACTGCATACCTGAAAAATCTTGCCCATTTAATTGTTAGTCTTTCTGAGTTTAACGTAACCTGGATTACAGATAATTTGAAAATTCTTGGTCTGTGAAGCTAACCAGATATTATTGCCTAATAACTCTCTCTGTAAATCTACCTGAACTACTAGCTGATCTTTAATAAGCTATTTCCCTCAAAAGCAATTACTATATCTCACCACCTAAAACATGGGAATTATCATTGTAAATTTTCTCTTTGACTATTCTCTGAAATTATATTTGACTGTTAGTTGGTTTGAGTTATTAATCAAAGAGAAAACTGCTTTTTTCTCCAAATCCTATGAAAGTTATTTTGGAATCTTCTTTCTTTGTTGTGATATTAAAAAATTGTTATGGAGTGGTTCCAGCTGTCTCTTTGACCATCACAGTTTGTTCTAAAAGTGCAAGACAGATATTTAACTCTCTCTTACCAGTGGTCAGAAGCATTGC
Source organism: Phacochoerus africanus (assembly GCF_016906955.1). Lineage (NCBI taxonomy): Eukaryota > Metazoa > Chordata > Mammalia > Artiodactyla > Suidae > Phacochoerus > Phacochoerus africanus. The sequence continues at coordinate 98,656,262 of NC_062553.1, read as the reverse complement.
CCTGGGTATTGTTTCCATGCTTTACTTGTTCAACATTACCATGAAAGGGAAAAGGGTGCCTCTTCCACCAGCCTTCTGATCCCTGTCTTGAAATATTTGCATTATGTCACTGATCCTCAACAAAAATCCAGCCTGTTTAAAGTACTGCATGGAATTATCTGCATTCTAGTGAATAGCCTGCATTTTATATCCTGAAATGTCATTCATCTTGCATTATTTATGCATGTATAACTGGACTAGTTTTCAAGATGCCATTGAAACGAAAGCAATAACAGAAAAGTTCTATTAGGAAAAGGGGCCCTCTAGCAATTCTTGCTTCACAGGCCATTGCTGCCCACAGTCAGTAAACTGTGGCGTTTACTAAAAGTAATTTAAACTAATGGTTTGGTAAAAGGCAATCCAAATAAGGTGCTATTATAGAATAATGCAATCTGCATTTTTTCCCCAGTCGGTCACTGAAAGAAACTGACTTGGAGTGAAATCTGTGGACATTTTTCAAAGGCCTTTTCCAGACAAGCAGCCTGCGGTCCAGAGTGTGGGAACAAGGTTCCTAAGAAGTGCCTTTGCTACATTGTGAGGACTGCCACATAGTAGGGATCACCTGATCTGGGAGATGAAAAGGTTTCATAGATCCTACTTTGGGCACTTAGTCAATTGTTAATGATAATGCAGGTCAACGAATATGTAAGTATGTAAAATCTGGGCCACGTCCAGTGAAATATAACATTATAATGAACATGAACCCAGACTACTTGAAATTATGTAAGTTAGTGGGGAGATAAACACAAGTATCATGAGCTGAATAAAAAACTAAAGTATTCCAGAAAGCTGTGGGATTTCAGAGACAAAAACTGTAAATAATCATACAAGTATGTTTTTACTGAATTTTAAAAATATATTAAGTAAATATAGTTTTGTGTCCACTTGCTTTTATACTAACATGAAATGGTTAACTTTTATCTTCATGATTTAAACGTGATCAGCTAAGTATGCAGACAAAGATAAAGCGTTGATATCATCTATGCTTTCTAATAATAAAAGTTCCTTAAAGTGGTCCTGTCCATATAATATAACATAGAATAGAATAAAATGAAGTATCAGGAATAAGTAGGCTTTTCAGGGGGAGTTCAATCATTTGTTTGATGACAACATAGAAAGTATTGTATTATGATGCTGACATTTTTTTTCTATCATAAGCCTAAATCTCTATCCTGTCTATTACCTTTGGCCTGATAATTAATAGTTTCCACCTCTAGACTGTTCGTCCTTTTTTATTTCTTTAGGAATTCCTCTGGGCAGCAGTGGGAGTCTCTCTTCTTTAGACCCACTTTTCACAGATCGGTTTGACTGTAGCGCACTCCTTAATCCTCCTTCCACCCCATCCTGTACACACTCTCCATTTTTCTTTTACTTTTCAGAGTAAAAATTTTATTCAAGTCACGCGTTGGGGAAGGAGGCGCTAAACAGCAGTTATCTCCCACATTAAGGGGGATTTGTGCACTCTCAGATATAGCTGCCCAGAGCCACTTAAGACTCCAGCCACTTATTTCTATTGCTTTCTTTCTAGAGAAGAAAGAAAACTTCCTTTTCTACTGTCCAGCTTTTCCAAAGGAGAATCTACATAAAAGGGATTGGAGTCTCTAGAGACAAAGTTTCATCAATTTACCATGTATCCACCCACCTTTCTAGGTTTTCATAGGAACTCTCATGCCTGGGTGTGGACCAGGTTCAGAGTGGAAGAAATTTCCATCTTATACTGAATTTGAAATAATTTTTCTGAGTTCCCATCGTGGCACAGCAGAAACGAATCCGACTAGAAACTATGAGGTTCTGGGTTCAATCCCTGCCCTTGCTCAGTGGTTAATGATCCAGCGTCGCCATGAGCTGCGGTGTAGGTCACAGATGTGGCTTGTATCTGCCCTGGCTGTGGCTGTGGTGTGGGCCAACAGCTGTAGCTCCGATTGGACCCTTAGCCTTGGAACCTCCACATACTATGGCCCTAAAAAAGCAAAAAAAAAAAAAAAAAGATGAAGTAATTTTTCTTTCTAAGCTCCTTGGTCTTGGCCTCAAATCTGCTTCACAGTGTCAAACCTTCCACCCCACCCACATTTATAATAGTGTTTTTACATGACTCCTTTTTCTTCTGTCAGATTTTTTTTTTCCATTTCCCTCCCTGAAATCCAGACTGTGGAAGGGGTTCTAATTCTTCTTCATGATGGCTCATAGATGTGGCCAGAAGCCTTTTAAGTGTTTACTAGATTTAGATTTTAAGTCACTGACACAGTGAATCCCTTGGTGGAGAGCAGGATCATCCTGATTGCAACTGTTAGGTAAGCATCTGACTCCTTTGAGAACTATACTGAAAAATATGATATCAAGGATTTTATATTACCTAGCTTTTCAGGTTGAAGGGATGTGGGCCAAAAGTTATTGATCATTATAAACACACTCATAACTATAATATCAAGGATTTTATATTACCTAGCTTTTCAGGTTGAAGGGATGTGGGCCAAAAGTTATTGATCATTATAAACACACTCATAACTATAATATTCTACTTCTCTCTCAGATACAATGAGAATCAATATGAGAACATACACATTATTACATTTCCCTTAAATATAATTATCTACTGCTTATACCAGCAAGGGTATTGTATTGACTAGTAAGCAAGCTGGCTCCTCTTATAACCAGCAGAAAGTAGGACAAGACTCTATCACTAGCCTTACTTCTAAAACAGCTATTTTTTGCTCTTGATGACCTGACATACTAGCTTTTGCCTTTCTTATCCCTTGAAATCTGGTTAGTTTTCTACATTCTCATTCCCAGAACTTCTGTTTATTATGGACAGCTGTTATTACCTGGTACACAGTTTTCTCTTGTTCCACTAACTCATCCTAATACTGAATGATTTCAGTATCCTTTCTGTACAAACCACATAATGCTATTGACAGATCTTACTAATCGTAACTAGTGGTGGTGTAACAAAATAACCTGGGAAGCTTTGTAAAAAAGCAGATTTGGTTCCAACTCAAGTACACATGGGGGAAAAAAAAAAAAGTCAAATTTCATCTCTCTTGCATCTCCAAATCCATTCCTAAAGTCATTTTAGTATGTCCTTCCTGGAATATTTTATGAATATTCTAGGATGTATTTGCTTTCATCTTCCTAAAATTGAGGTTATACTTTGTTCATTAGGATTATTCTGCTCAGTACATTGTTTTTCCCTTTATAATGCTTTCTATGGATAACACAGCATTGGATCTGATTCATTATTTTCTTTTCTTTTTTTAAAAAAATTATTTATTTATTTATTTATTTGTCTTTTCTAGGACCGCACCCACAGCATATGGAGGTTCCCAGACTAGGGGTCCAAATTGGAGCTGTAGCCGCCAGCCTACTCCAGAGCCACAGCAACACGGGATCCAAGCCATGTCTGTGACCTACACCACAGTTCACACGGCAACAGCAGATCCCCAACCCACTGAACGAGGCCATGGATGGAACCTGCAATCTCATGGTTCCTAGTCGGATTTGTTAACCACTGAGCCACAACGGGAATTCCTGATTCATTATTTTCTAACTACGTATTATTTAAGTATAATATAGTTAAGCTATCTTGCGTTGGTGGAAAATTAAATTGTTCTAAGACCAGGGTGTCATAAACAGTGCTACAACAAATACCTTTGCCTATCTTTACACAATTTTGTTAATATTTTTCCAGTGTAAACTCCTAGAAGTGGAATTTCTAGGTCTAAACTGATGCAAGTATATGCTGAACAGTTCCTGCTAAATTTCCTGCCAAAGTCAATACAACTGTTTGTACTCACTCAGCAATATGACAGCACTGGTTGTTCCCTCCCTTGACCAAAAATAGGCATCATCACATTTTTTAATCTTTACTAAACTTACAGGAAAAATGTACCCTCTAACTGGACTTTCGCTTGTAATTCTTTATTTTTTAGTGAGATCGAGAATTTATTTCTCTGGTTATAAGCATTCATATTTACTTTATTGTGAACTATCTCTTCCTATCTTTTGATGATTTGACTATTGAGTTTGTAGTCTTTCTCCTTATTGATTTGTAAAACATTATGTAATCACATTAGTGATTTGTCTTGTTTTGCCAATTTCACCTTTCAAAAATCAAATGTATCATTTGTTTTTTTATGTATATTGTTGTTTTAACTAACGTGTTAATTCTTCCAACCTTTTGAATTGCTTCTTTATTCTGCGCCGTATATGAAAAGGTCTTAACTTTTTAATAATTCCTTATGATTTCTTCTGGGCCTTTAAGTTTTTTCTCCCCAGTATTTACAAACTGCATCCAACTAGAATTTATTTTGGCCTAATAGAGTTAAGGTTTTTGTTTTTTAGGATTTTACTATGAAATTTTTCAAACATATAGAAAAGACCTAAGAATTTTACCATGATACACCCATCACCAAAGTTTTACAGTTACATTTTAATTATTTTAGGTACATAACACATCTTTCCAATTATCATCTTGAGACATTTAACATTACTTGTAAAAATATATTTAAAAATTATTTATAATTTTGCCATCTTACTTTAAATAGCATTTGATATTTTATCACTGTTGTTTGTTTTCTACCTTTTGCTGGAACTGCATTTGTTATGTCAATATCTGACTTTAGAAGGTATACATATTATAGTCTCAGACTTCAAAACTATCAATAATATACTTAAAACTTATGTATTCCAGTATATCCATCTTAGCTGATAAAAAAATAGCTCTTCACTCTGAAAATGGAGAAAATTTGAACACCAATTTTTTTTAGATTTTTTTATTATAGTTGATTTACAATGTTCTGTCAATTTATGCTGCACAGAAAAGTGGCCCAAATACATGTATATATACACACACATTCTTTTTCTCATCTTATCTTCCATCATGTTCTATCACAAGTGACTGGATATAGTTCCCTTTGGTATAAAGTAGGACCTCATTGCTTAGCATTCTAAATGTAATAGTTTGCATGTACCATTCTAAACTCCCAGTCCATCCCACTACTTCCCCCTCTGCCTTGGCAACCACAAGTCTGTCTCCATGTCTGTGAGTCTGTTTCTGTTCTGTAGATAGGTTCATCTGTGCAGTAGATTCCACATATAAGTGATATAATATGATATTTGTCTTTCTCTTTCTGACTTACTTCACTTAATATGAGAATCTCTACTTCCATCCATGTTGCCACAGATGACATTTTTTTTTCTTTTTTATGGCTGAATATTATTCCATTGTCTATATGTACCACATCTTCTTAATCCATTCATCTGTTGATGGACATTTAGGTTATTTCCAGGTCTTTGCTGTTGCGAATAGTGATATGATGGACATAGAGGTACATGTATCTTTTCGAATGAAAGTTTTGTCAGGATATATGCTCAAGAGTGGGATTTCTGGATCATACGGTAGTTCTATATTCAGTTTTCTGAGGAACATCCATATTGTTTTCCATAATGGTTGTACCAATTTATATTCCCTCCTTCTGCGTGGGAGGGTTCTTGTTTCTCCACACCCTCTCCAGCGTTTGTTATTTGTAGACTTACTGATGATGGCCATTCTCACTGCTTTGAAGTGGTACCTCATTGTAGTTTGACTTGAATTTTTCTAATAATTAGTGATGTTAAGCATTTTTTCATGTGCTTATTGGCCCTCCATGGGTTTTCTTTGGGAAAATGTCTATTTAGGTCTTCTGGATATTTTTTCATGGATTTTTTTTTTTTTTTTTTTTTTTGCTGTTGAGTTTTATGAGTTGTTTGTATATTTTGGAGATTAAGCCCTTGTCAGTTGCACTGTTTGCCACTATTTTCTCCTATTCCACAGGTTGTCTTTACTTCCTTTTTAAAATAGTTTCTTGGAGTTCCCATCGTGGTTCAGTGGTTAATGAAACCGACTGGGAACCAGGAGGTTGCAGGTTTGGTCCCTGACCTTGCTCAGCGGGTTAAGGATCCGGTATTGCCGTGACCTGTGGTGTAGGTTGCAGATGCGGCTCAGATCCCATGTTGCTGTGGCTCTGGTGTAGACTAGCGGCTACAGCTCCAATTCAACCCCTAGCCAGGGAACCTCCATATGCCACAAAAGCAGCCCAAGAAAATGGCAAAAAGACAAAAAATAAATAAATAAATAAATAATAAAATGGTTTCCTTCGCTGTGCAAAAGCATGTAAGCTTGATTAGGTCCCATTGGTTTACTTTTATTTATTTCTAGTGCTATGGGAGACTGACCTAAGAAAACATTTGCACAGTTGATGTCAGAGAATGTTTTGCCTATGTTCTCTTCCAGGAGTTTTATAGTATCCTATCTTATGTTTAAGTCTTTAAGCCATTTTGAATTTATTTTTGTGCATGATGTAAAGGCGTGTTCTAGTTTCATTGATTTACATGCAGCTGTCCAGTTTTCCCAGCAGCATTTGTTGAAGAGACTGTCTTTTTCCATTTTATATTCTTGCCTCCTTTGTTGAAGATTAATTGACAGTAGGTTCCTGGGTTTATTGCTTGGTGCTCTCTATTCTGTTCCATGGGTCCATATCTCTGTTTTTGTCATAGTACCATACTGTCTTGATTACTGTAGCTTTGTAATATTGTCTAAAGTCTGGGAGAGTTGTGCCCCCTGCTTGGTTTTTTTCTCTTCAGGATTAGTTTGGAAATTCTGGGTCTTTTATGATTCCATGTAAATTTTTGGCTTGCTTGTTCTATTTCTGTGAAAAATGTCATGGATAATTTTATAAGGATCCCATTAAATCTGTAGATTACTTTGGGGATAGTATTCCCATTTTAATGATATTAATATTTTCAATCCAGAAGCATGGGATATCTTTCCATTTTTTTGAATCCTCTTTAATTTCCTTGATTAAGGTTATATTTGTAGTTCTCAGCATATAAATCTTTCATATCCTTGGTCAGCTTTATTCCTAGGTATTTAATTTTGGCTGGTGTGATTTTAAAAGTTTATTATTTTATATTCCTTTTCTAATATTTCATTGTTAATATACAGAAATGCAACAAATTTCTAAATATTAATCTGTATCCTGCTACTTTGCTGAATTGGTTGGTCAGTTTGTGTAGTTTTAGTGTGGTATCCTTAGGGTTTTTTATATAGAGTATCATGTCATCTGCATATAGTGACAGTTTTACCTCTTTTCTTCCATTTTGGATACCTTTTTTTGTTTGTTTGTTTGTCTGTATAGCTGTGGCTGGGACTTCCAACACTATGGTGAATGAAGTGGTGAGAGTGACATCCTTGTCTTGTTCCTTTTAATGGGAAGGCTTTTAGCTCTTTTCCATTGAATGTTATGTTGGCTATGGGTTTGTCATAAATGACTTTTTTATGTTACGTTCCCCCATACCCACTTTGGTAAGAGTTTTATCATGAATGGATGTTGGATTTTCTCAAATGCCTTTTCTGCGTCTGTTGATATGATCCTGTGATTTTTGACTTTTCTTTTGTTAATTTGGTGTATGACAACTGACTTGCATATGTTGAACCATCCTTATGAACTTGGAATGAATCCCACTTGGAGATGGTGTATGATCTTTTTTATGTGTTGTATGATTTGTTTGGCTAAACTGTTGTTGAGAATTTTTGTATCTAAATACATCCAAGATATTGGCCTATAATTTTATCTTTTTGGTAGTGTCTTTGTCTGGTTTTGGTATTACAGTGAACATCTATGTCTTTACCTATCTCTATTTGTCATTTTTATTCTAAATTTAGCTTGTTTGGATTTGTAACATTGCCAATTTTTAAAAATAATTCCCTCCACTCTTTGGTTTTTTTAATTAGTGATAATCAGTGCTCACTACCTTAAAAAAAAAAAAAAGCTTTCATTTACCTTTTCATTCCTGAATTCTTCATTGTGATTTTTCCACCATTGGTTTAATATTTTTGCCTAATGCTTTGTCTAGTAGATTTAATGGTTTTCCTAAGACTAACTTTTTGGACTATGATCTGTGATTTCTTATATGTTTGAGAACATAAACACATATCAAATTTCTTGTGCCCAAAACTTTACAGACATAGTTGCACTTTCTCCTGTCAGTGCTCAGTGCTCTGGGAGGTCTAAAGTCCTTATTTCCCTCTCTTGTAGATGCATTTACATCTAGAATAAAGATTATGTTGTTGTTGTCTTGAAGTTCATAATATTTATAAAGATTCAAATGTGTGAGGATTATTTATTAAAGGCATTTCCTAGTACAAGTTGTACATTCTGATCTATAATTCTTTTCTTTTAAGAAAACATTTCTTTCTATAACAAATTTTCTTTAACTCTGTTGTCTTAAGTAGAAATGCAGTTAGTTATACAAACTATTTTTTTAAACTTTTATATCTATCATCTTTGTGCTTTTTATCATAGTTCTTTTAAACTTCATTTAATGTGGATTCTCTTTTCCATACCCAACATAATTTTCAATAGAATCTATTTTTTTCCTCAAATGCTAGCATTACTTTTTTTTTTTTTTTTTGGTCTTTTTAGCACTTCACCCATGGCATATGGAGGTTCCCAGTCTAGGGGTCAAATTGGAGCCTTAGCTCCTGGCCTACACCACAGCCATGCAATGTGGGATCCGAGCAGTGTCTGGGACCTACACCACAGCTCACAGAAATGCAGGATCCTTAACCCACTGAGCAAGCTCAGGGATCAGAACCTGAGTCCTCATGGATGCTAGTCAGATTTGTTTCTGCTGAGCCACAATGGGAACTCCAGCCATGACAGGAATACCTGCTTTTTAAATGACTTAATTTACTACAGATTTTCTCCAAGATCTGTTCACTAATTTTTTATTCCCTTTTAGGAATCATGTCTTTTTAAATAGTGTCTCATTTGGGAAATTTTCTTTAAAATAATTCATGTACTTCTTACTTTGACATTATGAAGAGTTATTTTTTTCTGTGAAAATTTCCAAAGGTAGTTCTTCTAATTGAAATATTTCATTGTCTTTTGTTATGTGTTATGCTTCATCTTATCTTGTTTTTAATTTTTTCATTTCATTGTTTCATGGACACCTTTTTTTTTTTTCATTTTGGATTACTTCTTTTCTCCAAATTGAGATCATTTTAATAGATCCAGCTGATGCTTGAAAGCAGAGTGGCAAATATTGGGCAGATGGGGATTTGGGCAGCAGTTTCCACTTTTATCATTCTGGTGTCCACCTGCCATATTTCATCATCCTTGAAAGTTCAGCTTACATTTAGATAGGACATGATTTGAAGTCAAAGGTCATTCACATTGATCTTAATATATTTCCAAGCTTTAACAGTTTCATTAATTATTCTTTCAATAAATTGGTAACATTGATAACCTGGCTCTAAACCCATAAAATCATTGATTTCTAGCTACCAATTTCACCTTTTGGCACATTCCTTGCTTTCCTGAAAACCTGGCTCCTCATAAATCCATCTGAGACCAGTTTTGTCTTTATTTCATTGTGACATCAATTAGAAACTCACAGTAATTATAAATGTCCCAAGTGAAAATGGATACAACAGATTAGAGTGTAGTATAATCAATATATTATAAGAAAAAGGGCTGGCAATAAATATATCAGTTTGGTCCAATAGTCATCTCTAAATTGAGAGAGTAAAGATATTTTTTAATTCTCTTAATAGTTATGTTTTAAAATTTTCTACATAAATTTTTATTATTTTATTATCAAAAATAAAACACATTTATTTTAAAAATACCATTCTGTGAATTGAATTTTCCTCTCCTCTTTTTTTTTAATTGCCTGAAAATTATTCCATATGGTTTTCTAATATTAGTGAAAAGGAAATTAGTAGATGAGAATTTTATGTTATTGGTACAAACTTTATATTTCTTAGTCATGTTGGTTCCTTAATCAGTTTAGTTGCTTCTTTTAAGAATTTTCTAGTTTTATTTTTCCTTAATCTTTCAAGGTAAAGCTACTAATTCTACGTATATTATCCAGTTGGGAGTAAATGATGCTTTCTTCTTTTTATGTTATTTTAAAATATACTTCAAGGTGAGGTCTAGTGTTGATTGTGTAAGAGTGTTTTGAAAAGAACACATTCAAGATTATGATTTATGTTTAAACCATTCAAAATAAATTCTAAAAACAAGTTAAATACCTTATGTTTATTAAAGATGTGGTTAATTTGTGCATTTATATAACTAAAGTCTAACAAGTCTTACTTAATACTTTCAAACATTAAACACAGAGTCTCTGGCCAATTTTCTCAGTGGATTGTATGATATCTTGCTCTGACACTTTATGCGGTGGGTAAGATCATAAACTAAAGTTTTTGCACATGGACCATATTAAAAGTATTTCAGAGGGAGGAGTTTGCCGCCTTAGTCTCTAATTAGAATTTTTCACTAAACTTTAGCAGAAAATAAAAGTTCATAAATTCAGGGTCTTTGACATTTTGTAATATTTGCACATGGAAATGATCATGTGAAGAACTACACCACCCAAGCAGCAGCTGTAAAAAATAATGTTTTCAAAGAAAAGTTTGGAATTAAAATGAAAATGTGAGGCAAAATCCAAAGGTCAAACTTAACATAGCACAAAAATAAAAGATACAGAGATTTTCATGTATTTTTAGAGTGAACCTTAAAATTAAAGCTATAAAAAGTTTTGCATAATAACTTTTCTGAAATATTTACTGTGGTATCTCTAGATTTGTGTGTAAATGCATTAAGTCCAAAAGTGTTGTATGTAAAGTTGGGGTTTACTTGTAGCATGGATTCTGGCTCTTCCCCAAAGCACTTAAAGCTTGTAGAACCCTAACCCTTTGTTTTCTTTCACCATTTTCAACAAATCTACCTTTAGATAGTGATTTAATTAAAAATGATCCTGGAGTTCCCATTGTGGCTCAGCGGGTTAAGGACCTGACATTGTAAGAATCCGCGCTCTATCCCTGGCCTGGCTTAGAGGATTAAAGTTCCATTGTTGCCATAATATGTGGCATAGGTCGCAGATGTGGCAGTGTTGCCAAAGTATTAATATCGCTTTCAAAATCTTTTTGAAGAAATATTATTAACAAACATTCATCAGCTATTGGGTATGTGCCATATCTCCTGCATAACATTTATTTGACCATAACAGTTTGGTTCATTTCAAAATTCAGAATAATTTTGCTCCTCCTTAGAGCTTCTGTAAGCCTTAAGATAAAAAGAAAAGATCCACATTTACGTATTTACTGATTTCTCACTACTGTCACAGTGGATATGGTTTTGTATCTTCAAAGTTCATGCTTGTAATTTAATTGTCGTAACGAAGTGGACATGACTATCCATTCTAAGAAAAATTAGCAGTGATTTATTGTTTTACATATTGAAGTTTTGTATGGAAATTCTTTTGAATAAAGGAAAATTTGAAAATAATATTTGAAAAATACTATTTTTGACGCAACTACTATCTTTGATCATCAGAAAACCTGTTTTCATAGATAGAGGTCTGAATAATGTTTTAAGACATGTTAAAATTAAATAATTATACCACTTATTTTACATGAAAATGAAGACAATAATGATTATTTATTTCTAATTAAGTGGTTAGTTGTATCATCTTTCACGCCCACACAGTCTTAAAAAGAAAATTATTCATAAATATAAATTGATAACCAACAGTTTGTTCTTCATGGGGGTTTATGAATATTTGTTAAAAAGGTAATTATGGTCATTTTAGAAAAAAAATCCAATAATATTTTACATGCTTTTATTTTTATCTGAATTACTGACATCAGTCTGTTGATGCTCTTCTTAGAGTTTCAGTAGCATATTTCATTTTTGAGATAAGCATGTAACATAAAGGATGATTATATGTCCATATCTATTAGAAATCATCAAATCCCTTAGATACACATGCATTCCAGATATAGAATATTTTTAAAAAGAGGAAGAAAAATGTATGAATATGTTTGTACTTTGTAAAAATGCAGGTGCTATTTGTTGCCAAATCTTACATCACTATATGTGGTTATAAGGTACCCAGAATCATGTTATGATTCCTGCATTCTCAGACAGTTAGATATGCTTTAAACAACTTTGAAACTTTTCAGACTAGTATAAGCAGGGATAACTATTGTTTCATTGTTATATTTTATATTCCAGAGGAAAATACTTTCAAATGAAAATTCTTTATGACTTTTTAGTAATTTTTATAGTCAGTGGGTTATATTTACAATCATGAAATGATTCACAAGTAGTAGTTTGTTCTCACCTTTTTTTTTTACCTTATAGACAGCTTTTAAACCAGTTATGCTTTATAAAATATTGCAGTCTTTAGAGGAGTATGTGTGTATGACAACAAAGCTAACTTCTCTGAAAAGATGACAAGTTAAAAATTACATAAAAACAACTTAAATATTCTGTCTCATCACATCTGAATTTATTCTGTCAGAATTTAATAAGGAGGAGTTTTCTGTTGAATATTATGTACATGGTGACCGGCTACTAGTTAGTCACAGTATGGTTCTGGTTTTATATATAGCCAGGAATATTTTTTAAAAATTAAAATTCCTTTAAAAATTCGGTTGTTTTCTTTTCAGTTGATTTTTCTCTAGGAATACATTCCATGAGGTGATTCATCAGTGTATCAATAAATTTAACCATTGTGTGAGTGTATGTGCACACACACGTGTGTATCAAAAAAACCATGGGAAAAAAGAAAATCAATTATAAAATATTCTTCCATTGAACTTATAATCGGATTGTTCTTTTGGATATTTTCATAGATATGCACTATGTTAAAGTATTTTGACATATTTTAATTGTAATAGATGAATTATTGCTTTTAACATAACAGAAATATTACTGAATTTGGTGTCATAATACACAGATTTCAGTCCTGACTTCACATAATCACGTACTAATTGTGTTCCTTGAATTTACTTGATCCTTCAGTCTAAAGTAATGATTTTTGGAGTTCCCTGGTGGCCTACAGAGTTAAGTATCTGGTGTTGTCATGCTGTGGCTTGGGTCACTGCTGTGGAGTGGGTTTGATCTCTCTCTCAGGAACTTACATGTGCTGCAGGCATGGCCACAAAAACAATAAAATAAAATAAATGAAGTAATAATTTTTTAGCAAACCGTCATCATATTCAGCACAGTGTTTTTCATGGAGTCAGTTCTCAATAAAATGCAAATAAATTGAAGGCATAGAATTTAGATAATTGGAGGATTATATTTCTGCTACAATTGTTCAGATAACAGAGAAAAAATACTTCCAGATATTTCCTATAATAATTTTTGATGACTTTTGTTGAAAATTTGTCCGTTTGTTTTACTTTCCTCAGATTGGTTAATGATCGTTATAGAGAGAACTTTGAGAGACATTGTCTATTTGCAGACAAAACACATTGCCTGCCACTATTCCATTGAACAAAGAATGTTGCAGGCCATCAAGCAGTTAGCCAGTGCAGCTGTTCCCTCCCCAACCCATGGTGTGCCCTGAGGGGAATTCAGGATGGAGAAAAAAATGGAAGCATTCTATGTCTTGGATACTGGTCCTTGATAGTTAAGATGTATAGCTAAGGGATAATTTCAGTGAACCCATAATCTTGCATCTTCCCATGCATAGAAAAGTACTAAAATCATAGCTTGGGATGTCTTTTTTCTGATTAGCAGTACTCTTTTAATATGCAACTAGATGGTTTTTTTTTTTTTTTTTTTGGCAAAAAACTCTTATGTGTTCCAGTTCTTCTTTGGTTCTCTTCTTCAGAGCTGTCTGAGAGAACATTTCCTCAATAAGTGCCCCCCCTCCCCCCAAAAAACTTACAACTTTTAGGTTATGTGTTTTTCTTCTTTTGACATACTACAGAGAATAGCTAATTTATTTCTAACTATGTTTTTATAGTTGACACAGTAGTGATTTCTTTCCTTAAAAAATATTTTTGATATTTACTAAATGTTATCACATGGATCAATTTTGGCAAGATTTGGTGAGATGCAATTGTGAGTGCGTGAATTATTATTAAATATCCTTAAGGGAATAGCGTAAAGGGAATGTACATATTAATTGCATTTTTTACTTATTGAAGAACACAGTTTCTTTGCTTTCCTACTTCAGTCCCTTAAACTTTCATCTTTTATCAATTGCTCTATGATTTTTAGTAAATAGAAATGCGATGCAGTGTACTTTTTCTTGCTATCTGAATATGTAACTTATTTATGCCAACATGAAAAAAATGATTTTCTTTCCTTTTATTGCCATGTATAAGAGAAGTTGAATAGTAATATTTTCTTCTTTGGAGTTTATTATGTGTTCTTGGGTTTATTTGCTGTGCTTTATTCAAGTGAATTATCTAATAACAGGTTTAGAACAACACAGCAAATAAAGTAAAAATACATACAAAAATCTTAATAAGCCTTTCCTTGTTTTGCAGGTACAATAGAAAAGAGGCAACACTTTTAAAAGAATATCAAAGACCTTATGTATTTTGAGTTGTATTTTCACCTTATTTTTCCAGAATCATGTTGTTATATATTGCTCCACTCTTTTTATGTCCTAATCATCCAGACCCATACTAATTGGTACATAGTGCTTATCCTACTATCTGTACTAAATTAGTAATCAAGTTTGATTTTGGAATAAGTCACTGTTGTAACTTAGGCAATGTGAAGTTAATTTTTTTTTGGTGGTAATTATTTTCTTTCTTTAAAATCAGTTTATACTCATTAATGAAGACTAGAAAGGGCACATAAAAGCTAAGGTAGATAGAGATAAATAGGAACTTTAAGTTATTCCTCTTATTTCCCCTTAATAGGGATTATTCCAGTGTTTGAATGCAGTTGACTTCTTCCAGCTTTCATGTTCCTGGGCTGCTTGAAGTATTGCTTATGGTTGTCACATCTCCTACTGTGGCTTTAAAAGTGATTTGAAAAGTCTGTTGTTTAAAACTCTCAGGCAGATGTTACTTTTACCACCACAGTCAAGCATGGCTCCTGTGTGTTTGACTTTCAGAATCCCTGCTAAGTTCCTTGCTGAGATCAGAAATGGTTTGTTTATTAAATCTATATCTTTACATAGTGTGGGGGGTCTAGAAAGAAATACCAGATCTGTGACAGAATCCGAAGGGAATATATACCTACTTAATCTTTTATCTCCCACCATTTTCCAGTAACAAAGACATATGTCTAAATTTATGAAATGAACAAATAACATTTTGGCTTTCATCAGTATTAAGTTGGTGTATCTACTATCAAGAATTTCCAGGGTAGACGCTATAGATGTTTTGCATATAAGGCTAGAATATTACAAAAAGCATATTATCAAATATGTTTGTATGGTCTAACTATCTGCAGTTGAGTTTTCATCACAAATAATTTTTGTATCTCCAATTAACATAACTTAAAGATTGGGAATGGTTTATAATTAAGTTATGACTTTGTATGTTTAATTTAAACCATAATTTCAGTATAAATAGAAAATTAGTATTATTAAGATATTAATTTATGTGCTTTGAACTACTTTAATATAATTCAGTTACCTAGGCTTGAATATAGAGAAAATAAAAACCAAATCCCATGATATAATTTTTTCTGGGAAGCACATAATAGAACATCAAGATTACATCAAGAATGTATGCTCATTAATGTCATAGAGATATCAGGAGTTTCCATGATAGCTTAGCGGAAATGAATCTGACTAGCATCCATGATGCAGGTTTGATCCATGGCCTCACTCAGGGGTTAAGGATCTGGTATTGCTGTGAGCTGTGGTGTCAGCCAGCAGCTACAGCTCTGATTCAGCTGCCAGCCTGGGAACTTCCATGTGCCACGGGTGCAGCCTTAAAAAGACCAAAAAAAAAAAAAAGCAAGAATATTTAATGATGTTTAATTTTCTCATTTGTTAAATGGTGATAACATTTATGTTGAGACGGCTTATTTCTGAGATATGCACTGTCTGATACATGGTGCCTAAAATCATGATTAAAAAAAAAAAAACTAATGAAGTATTGATTATGGAGTAGGCTTTTAGCCCTAAATTCTACTTGTAAATTATAAACTAAAATCAGAAATTTATTTATAATACTACATTACTTTCTTCTACCTGAGAGGAAAGTCACCATAAAACTTTTTTCTTTACTTAGTCAAATTTTACTCCTCCTTCAAGAGTAAGATGATAATTTCTTCTTCATAGATTTCTGCTTAACCTCCCAAGTGCAAGCTGGGCCTTTAATCCCATATGACTGGACTCTTGGTAAACAAACAGAGGAGAGAGGACAATGCAATTATTCTGCCACAGCCAAAGAATGCTTGAGGCTACCAGGGGCTTAAGAGGTAAAGAAAGACCATGTAGAATCTTCCCAGGCAGTCTGGCCTTGCCAACACCAGTGAAATAGAAAACATGAATGGCTGTATATCTATGAAAGAAGTTATGTAAGCTAACCAAACTGTCCAAAGAGAAACCAAAGAATAACCCATATGATACTCCAGGTAATTTTATCAACCGCATAAATAAATTGTTCTAAACTTAAGAAAAACTTTTCGGAAAATAAAAAAGAGGGAAACTCTTTGTAGCATATTCTATGAGGTGAGCAAAATCTAAAACCAAAAAGGCATTAAGGAAAAAAGAAAATTACAGAGCTCTAGTGCTAAAGAACATCTGCAGAAACATCTTTGACAAATTATTAGCAAATCAAACCCAGCAATATAGAAAAAGGAACAAAACCATCATGCCAAAATGAGGTTTAGCCCAATACTAGAATACCACCTCGACATTGGAAAATTTATCAATATATTTCACCGCTTTAATAAAATGCAAGGAAGAACCCACATATGAGAATTTTAATAGATGTAGTTCAGGGCTCATTGACAGTAAAATTCTCAGTAAACTGTAAAAAAAATGTACCTTCCTCACAACAATAAGGGTAGCTATGAAAAACCTAGCTTTCAAAAACCTATTTTGAAAAAATAATATCAAACATAATGGTGAAATATTGATTGCTTTCCCTTCAGTTTAATGAAAATAATGAATGACTGCTCTCCTTGCTTTTATTTAATATTGTCTGGAGGTTCCAACCCCCCAAATAAACAAATGTATTAAGAAACAATATGATCAATAAATGAAAACTAAAGAAATAAAAATATAATTATTAGAAAGGAAGATGTAAAATAACTCTATTCACAAATGAGTCAAATTGATTGCTTACACAGAAAATCCTAAGGAAATTACAAAAAAACCATACTGTTAATTATTAAAATTAGCAAGGTCGAAAGACACGATTATATAAAATTCAATTATATATCAAATTAATAGTAAAAGGATTGAAAATAATATTTAAAAAATCCAGTTCTCAATACAATATACAATAAATAACTAGAAATTAATTTCATAAAGGTAAAACAAAACACTAGTTCATTAATAATATAAGAAATTACTGAAAAAAAATACTTTAGTAAATGGAGAAATAAATGTATTCCTGGATTAGAAAACTCAGTATTGTTAAAATTTCTTTTTCCCAAAAGGATTTTTCATTGATGTGACATTTTTTTTTTCTGAAATGTGTTCTATAATTATATGGAAATGCCAGGAAATATATAGCTGAACAGTCTTAAAAACAAATTCAGAAACTTTAAAATATCTCACTTCAGATCTTAGTATAGTGATACACAGTCAGCTCAGTTTGGGCCTAAGGATAAATTAAATATAATCAATCGAAAGGGGAAGAAATCCAGAAACAGATCTACATTTAGGAGGTAGGAAAAGCCTTTTCAAAAAAAAAAAAAGAACTACTTCCTCCTACTTCATATTAAAAAATTAACCAATAATTTCAGATTAATAATCAGATTATACATAAAAACTAAAGCGGGAGTTCCCACTGTGGCTCCTTGAGTTAAGAACCCAACTACTATGCATGAGGATGCTGGTTCGATCCCTGGCTTTGCTCAGTGGGTTAAGGATCCAGCCTTACCATGGATGATGATGAAGATTCTAGGAAAAAAAAGGAGCATGTCTTATCCTGAGAATAGGCAAAAAAACATATTAGAGAAGACGCATAAAACCATAACTGTATAAAAAAATACATAGTTCTCTCATCAAAAAGAAATATTTAAAAAATGTTAAATTAAACCATATACTAGGAGAAAATAATTAAGAAAAAAATTCTATGCTGATTAAACACAGATACACAAAAAATTAATAATTAAAAGTTGGGCATCCCAATAAAGAAATGGGTTGAAAGACCTGAAATAATCATTTCAGACAGGAATGTGAAAGAAAGGAAGAGCCTTAGTGGAAATAAATTAAGATAAATATTTCATTTTTTCTAATTCTTAACTGATCTAACAGATACACTTTGTTCAGAATAATAACAACAACAGTGTATTTGGTGGTGATACTTTATGGATAAGTGAGTGAATGACAGCAATGTTATGAGGGATAGGTGGAGAAATTGGGAAAGTTCTGTGATAAGGTACTTAAAATTTCATAATGAGGAATACTTTTATCTGGAAGAAGACTTGAATTAGATGTGAATGTAGCCATTAAAAATTTAAATGTAAAAACAAAATGCATTTAAATTTTATTGAATAAAATCATTATGAGTTGATACTAAAATGATGTAAAGGGAATTTCCATCATGGCTCAGTGGTGACAGATCTGGCTAGTACCCATGGGGTTGCTAGTTCTATCCCTGGCCTCACTCAGTGAGTTAAGGATCAGGCGTTGCTATGAGCTGTGGTGTGGGTCACAGACATGGCTCGGATCCGGCGTGGCTGTGGCGTAGGTAGGCAGCTACAGCTCTAGTTCGACCCCTATCTTGGGAACTTCCATATGACACAGGCCTGGCCCTAAGGAAATATAAAAATAAATAAATAAATAAAGTAATGTTAGGACCGAATATGGAAAATGAAAAGCTTTTTCTTGGAGACGATGTTTTCAATAGATAGTGAGGAATAATGGAGCTATGCAATCAATAGTTAGTAAATTTAACTGATGAAAATTTGACTAGGATCAGTATTTCTATATCATTTCAAGGTATCTCCATATCTTGTTGAATTTTTCAACTTAGTTAAATATCAAATATTAAGTTTAAATTGTTAACTAAAGTGAAATAACTTTATAGCTACCAGACATTACAATAGCAATAAAAGTTCACATTTTCTATATTGTGACAAACTGCACATGAAGAACTTTATAAAGATTTTTCTATAAGAAAAATAAATCTACCAAACTTACCAGTTGTTTAACAAATCTGCCTGAAAAATCACATTGCTGTGGAAAGGAAAAGGATTTTGAGGGGAAAGAAGAAGAGAGGGAGGAGGTTAGGGATATAATCTGTGTTATCACATTTACACTCAGAAGAATCCTTAAATTATGTTTTATTACCCAATTTTCAAATTAAAGAATGAATTCATAAAGATTATGTATATTATTCAGAGTCACAGAGTTTGTAATGTAATTTGTCTCTAGCAATTGATTCCAAGTGTTTCTGTTCCCACACCTATGCTCTACTCTAAATAGCATAACTATTTAAACAAGAAATTTTTAACACGGTGGGTATATTTATTAAAATATATTTTACAAACCTTTATTTATTCAAATATATATATATGTATTTATGCTCTTTTTAAATATAAACTCAAAAGTTATAAAAGTATCTTAAATGAAAAGTACATGCTTACTACACTCTGGTCCATATTCTCAGTAATTCACATTTCCAGTGATAGTCTAACCATGTATAAGTATATAAGTATATATCACTTTAATTTATTTGCATGAAAGTTAAATAATGACTCCTAATCTCACTATTTATTTTCTTATATATCAACATGAATTTCAATAGTATATTCTGTAACTTTTAATCAATACATCTTACATCCCATATTTTGAAATACAAGTTCTCCAGTTGATATTCAAATTGGTTACTCCCATACTTTTGAAATCAAATATTGCTACAATGAATATCCTTTATTCGCATTTATATGTATATACATATAACTATTTCTATAAAAATTTTCTAAATTAAAATATCTCATTCAAAATATATGCCATTGTAATTTGATATTGTTAAAATGCCTCATGAAAATAATGTACTATTTGATATGTCCAAAAATTTAAGACTGTCTGTTTCAGGGAGTTCCCATCGTGGCTCAGCGGTTAATGAACCTGACCAGTATCCATGAGGATGCTGGTTTGATCCCTCGCCTCACTCAGTGGATTAAGGATCTGACAATGCCATAAGCTGTGGTGTAGGTCACAGACATGGCTTGGATCCTGCATTGTTGTGGCTGTGGCACAGGCCAGCAGCTATAGATTGGGCCCCTAGCCTGGGAACCTCCATATCCCGTGGGTGTGGCCCTAAAAAAAAAAGAATGTCTGTTTCAGAAAATCCTTTTTATCTCTGTGGCCATAATACTGGATAAGTACAGTTCTAGTAACTCAAACTTTAATACAAATTTTTTCATAACTTTTTATGGGAATTTTTATTTTCTTTTTGACTTTGATATTTTGACTATGAACATTACCATCTATGTTTAAGAAAATCAAACATCTTATCTCCTCCATTGTATAAAGGGTTAGAAAAATTATATGTCCTAGTTTGATAGTACTCACTTTTCATGCTATACATTAAATATAAATATTTTAAAACATTTTTTAAAAGACTAAGATAATTCACTTTCTGAATCTGGGCTGAATCCATGAGTCAGTAGCCATCACCCTACAGTGTACACCATCATCATCAAGCTATTCTTTTGTTATACCCCATTTGTCACCCCTAAACATTGGTTCCTGTGTCATAGTGACTGTCATCCTCACAGACAATTACAACCTCCCTTCATTCATTTTCAGTTGCGCTATCACAAAACAGAGGCAGGGTTCCTTTCATATTCCCTCTTGCATGGATGACTTCCAATTACTCCGCACTGTGAAAGAATAACTATACCTAGACAGCATTGACAATGCTGCTAAATCATTGTTTTCTTTTTTAGGGTTGCACCCACAGCATATGGAGGTTCCCAGGCTAGGGGTCTATTTGGAGCTGTTGCCGCCGGCCTACGCCACAGCCACAGCAATGCAGGATCCAGGCTGCGTCTGCAGCCTACACTACAGCTCATGGCAACGCCAGATCCTTAACCCACTCAGCAAGGCCAGGAACCTCATGGTTCCTAGTCGGATTCATTTTCAGTGCGCCACGACGGGAACTCCTAAATCATTCTTCTTAATGGCATAAGTAAATATAATTTGAGAAACCAAAAAAAGAAGAATATGTATTTACCTACTCCTGAAAAAAAAAACAGTATTACAAATTGCTATGGAAGATTTTCTCATTATATTTTTAACTTAATGTTCTTTAAATTTCATAAGGGGAGGATTATTTATTTATTTTTAATTTTATGGCTGCACCCATTGCCAATGAAAGTTCCTGGGCCAGCGATTGAATCTGAGCCATAGCTGCAACCTGTGCCGCAGCTGTAGCAATGTTGGATCCTTGACCTCACTGTGCCAGACTGGGGATCAAACCCACATCTCTATAGCAACCCATGGCACTGCAGTTGGATTCTTAATCCGCTGCATCATGGCAGGAAATCCAAGTGGCGGACTTTTTGTTTCATGAATTTAAAAGCCAATAAATCTATTTCCTATTGGGGAGGTCTTTCATAATAGCTTTTGCTCATTTTATATTCTTTGTCAATATATTTTTTCAAATTTGTTATATTTTAAGTATATTTATTAGTCCTCCTCAAACTCATGTCATTAACATTTTGTTTTGGCCATGCCTGCAGCATGTGAAAGTTCCCAGGCCAGGGATCAAACCCACGCCACAGCAGTGACCAGAAGTGCTGCACTGACAATGCAGGATCCTTAAATGCTAGGCCACCAGGGAACTCCCATGTCATTAATATTTTTAATTTGGTCTCTTGGTTTTTCATTTTTCAATGTTTATATAGTATCTTCTATGGAGAATTTCAAAATATTTATTGAATCACATTTATCAGTCTTTCCTATTATGAATATCTGGGTAGCATCCCTTTGCTGTCATTATAGTAAATGTAAGTCTTGTATTTCCTTTTTTCTTTCTTTATTTACATTAAAATTTTAATTTTTCTAGAAGTTCTTTTGCTTGCACATTGAGTCAGCTAGCTGACTATTTTTATTTCCTGTGATTATACAGTTGTCCCTACACCATTTCTGTGCTCTTTTGAAGTATTCTTATTAAATTTTATTTTTACCCACATACTTGGGACTATTTCTGGTCTTTGTTTTATCACTCTTTTTGCTTCTGCACCAGGAGCAAACAACTTTAATTGCTTTGGCTTTATAATATTTATATAAGAGAATATATTATCTCTTTTTTATCTTTCGTTCTTCCCCTGAAAACTACTTTCCAGAATTTTTCTGGTCATTTTTATACGTTTTCCAAATTAATGTTAGGAACATCTTTTACTCCAGAAAAAAATTTATATGAATGATTTTAATGATATATCATTGAGTTATAAAATAGTTTTGGAAGAATTGTCATCTGTAAAATTCTAAGTTCTCCGTTCCAAGAACAACATTTATCTTTCAATGTATTTAAAATTCTTTTACCCATTAGTAGCATTTCAAGTTTCTCATTAATTTTATATCTGGGTATATTTACCTTTCTTTCTGCTATTTTAAATAGCAACAGGCTTAGCAGTTGCCACTTGGGTTAAACCGAATAGCTTCTTAAACTTCAATTTATGCTGCAGTCTCTGGGTGTGCCATTTTGGAAAGTTCGAAATCCCTTAATAGCCATACAAGGCAGATTAAGAATAAGAAAATGTAGGTTCAAAATGAAGACTCAAAAGAAAAGTATACAAAAGATTCACTCTAAGAGACTGTTTTCTTTTGTTGTTTCTAATGCAGCTGATGCTCATGGCTAAGAAAGAATTGGCAGCTGTGTTAGGGACTCATACTTAAGGGCTGGGTTTGAGATCAGGGATTTAGATCTAGAATTTGGGCATATTGGATGGTAGTGGATATGAGTTAAAGGGGATAGTACTTAAAAAGAAGACTTAAACGATAGGCTAATTTCATAACTTACTGTGAAAAGTTATTATAAGAAGTCCTGTGTCTTGATAATTTACATAAAAATTAAAGTATATCACTGTATATTAAACATGGGTTATGGGTCTGGTTGGATGGTCCAGTGGGCACAGAAACCTGAAGAATTATGACCTAAAAACAAACCAAGAAAAGAGTATTTTAAACTCCCTTACCTCTCTTAATACCGTCTTAAACTCCCCAAAATGAGAGAAATTGGAGTTAAAAGTAAGTGAAGGCTACTAATATGATTCTTTTCTCTGTCATGTGTTATGTTGACTTGGAAACTGAAACAGGCTAGCATCCAGTGATGAGTGCACCAAGCTCTGAGAAAGGAGAAAGCAGAGGTAGAAGAAATATGCACATAGAACTATAGCTCTGTTTCTGTGCCTTATTCCTGTGGCTTCTCTAGTGGTCATTCTCTCCTAGGAACTACAGATACCTGCCTTGCAAAGATATTCAAAATGGATACTAGTCCATACCTGTATCCTCATGGATAGTAGTTGGGTTCATTACACTGAGCCACAACAGGAACTTCAGAAATTTTAATTAAGTTTTAAGGAGAGGAGAGAGCCAGTCTGCATCCAATGTGTCTGTCCAATAGCGAGTCTTCAACACTTGCTCCAGCAGTTCCAGCTTGCCTTTTTGTTCTTATCCACTAGAAGCCATGAAATAACAGCTGTTAAATAATTCTGGATGTCTATTGTTTTTGCAACAACTCCCACCACACACACACACACACACAAAACCTTTTATTTATTTATTTATTTTTCTGGAACCAGCAGTCTTTCTCTCTGAATCCTAAATCTATGTTTCTGAGTCCAGAAATGATGGAGCCAGCATTAAGGTTCAGCCAAAAGCTGGCCAATCATAGACCTTCCCAAGTTTCTAACCATAGATCTAAGGAAAGGTTCTCAGTATACTTCTATGGGCATAATGATGATGTATAGAGAAATATATATGAATATTCCTCTTTTTGTATAATTGGTTGAAGCTGAATTTATGTAATTTCTAAAAAGATAATTTAAATAACACTATCAATTATGTACCAGACACTGGGTAATATTTGTAATGTAAAAACTGTTAGAGTGTCTCAAAATTACTCCAAAGAAACCTGATTTAAATACAAATCTAAAGCAGAGAGCACTCACTAATTCCCTATCACATTAACCATCTCATTTAATCCTTACACTCCCACATGGCTTACTTCACCTGAGTGACTCCCAAATTCATGCAGACAATTAAGTTACAGAATCATGATTCAAACTGAGCTAAACTATCAAAGCTATAATATTAATGATTTCTAGGTTGTCAGAATTTGGAAGAAACTTTATTGTTCACTTATTTTTTTAATTCTACAAATATTTATGGAGAAGTCAAAGATGAGAAAGGAACAGTAATTAAAATAAAATGCTGTGATATTTCAGAGAAAGTAGAAGTTGGCAATTGAACTATTCCATGAATATTACAGGGAGAAAGGAACTGGGAACTATATTCTACATGTTATTTTGCTCTATTGTAGTCTGTAGACTACAGTCAGATTTCTAGTTTTTAACCTTACAGAGGCCGTTTTCCAAAGTTAACATTCAGCCGCATATAAAATTTGACTAAATTGATACAACCACTATGGAAATCAGTGTAGAGGTACTTCAGAAAACTAAATATAGAACTACAATATGATCCAGCAATTCCACTCCTGGACATATATATGGACAAAATTTTCATTGAAAAAGATACATACACCCCTATGTTCCTTGTAGTACTTATTCACAATAGCCAAGACATGGAAACAACCTTAATGTCCAACAACAGATGAATGGATTAAGACGTGGTACATATACACAAAGGAATACTACTCAGGCATAAAAAGAGCAAAATAATGCCATTTGCAGCAACATGGATGGAACTAGAGACTCTGATACTAAGTGAAGTAAGTCAGAAATAGACAAATACCGTATGATATCACTTATATCTGGAATCTAATATACAGCACAAATGAATCTGTCTACAGAAAAGAAGCAAATTCATGGACATGGAGAACAAACTTGTGGTTGCAAAGAGGGAGGGGCAGGGAGTGGGAGGGACTGGGAGTTTGAGATTAGTGGATGCAAACTATTTCATTTGGAGTGGATAAGCAATGAGATCCTACTATACTGCACAGGGAATTATATCTAATCATTTGTGATGGAACATGATGGAGGATAATGTGAAAAGAATGTATATAAACATATAACTGGGTCACTGCTGTAAAGCAGAAATTGACAAAACATTGTAAATCAACTATAATAAAAATTAAAAAAAAGTTTAAACTGTAAGAATTAACAGCATTGTCAACTTTATTATATAATTCAATTCCCCTAGCTCAGTAATACAGACAGGCGTTTTCTCATTTGATAGAAAACAGAAATTAGTGTTTATATATTTTTTAAAAAATGATTACTCAAAGCAATTTAGCTAAAAAGTGACAGAACCAGAAGCATAATCCAAATAGTCTAACCCTTATTTTTATGGTCTCTCTTACCTAAAAGTTAGAGTCTTATGGATTGGTGATCATTTTTTGTTTGTTTTTCTTTTATTTATTTTAAAAAAATCTGTTGTCATTTCTTCACTCCTTCAGGGATTAGCTTTGAGCATTAGAGTAGAAAAATTACTTGTCTGTTGTTTTAGGGATCAAAAACTAAGACCAGCTCAAATATAGAATTTACTGAAAAGACAATGGGAAATTCACAGGAAAAGTCACATGTGTCACTTTTAGAGGATTAATGTACAAGAATGTGAGGAAGCGACTGTCTGTGTCTCTTCCGGAAGTAACCACAGTCTCTTCTACTTGAGTCTCCAATCTGGGGATGTGATTTCTCTATTGACTCATAATTTGGGTTGACCTTAACTTTACTTAGCTTTATTGTGGTGCTATTTCAAGCCTAGACTCTCAGTGAAACTTTAGCCCGAGAGCCTATCACGGTATATGTTTCTGAGTTAATGTATTTTTAAAGATTGGACTCCTCCTTAGCCAGTGAATTTGTTCACTCTAATATGGTTAAATACATACTCTGGTCTAAGTTGATAAGGCCGGAAGGGTGGGTCAAATAATATAAACAGGGTGTCCCAGCATAAATTTTATAAAGAATTTGGCTTTTCGGAGACACTTATATTGAGGATTATGAAATTTTGTTAGTTGAGAAAAACTTACCTTAGAATTTTACTTTTCATAAGACGATATATTATCCACATACCTGTTTGTACTCTTCTCTTCCCTTTTGCCTCAGCAAACACTTTCATTGTTTCCAGATGAAGGGACTCAGAAAACGTGTAAATGTGTTCTTCTGGATAAGTTGACTGTTTTGCACTTAAGGAATTTCTAATAAAATCGGTGGCCAGAATGAGATGTTATAGAAGCAAAAACATGTGAACCATGACTGACAAAACTATGTGAGGTGTGACTGACAAAAACATTAGTCAGGATTTCTTGGGACATTAGTCAGGATCAGCTAAGTCTGGGGAAAATTACTGTAATTATAGGTGATTTCAAAGTATGGATAATTCAGAACTGACTAGCAACTTTTGATTATCATAGATTTTATTTTCTTAATATTTCATCTAGAAATAATAGGCTTATAGATACATTGCAAAATAACTCAAAGAATCCCTGCCTATATTTTATACTGAGATTCCCCAGATATGAATGGTTTACCACATAAAATACATACAGTCCATGAAACTTTCTGAATCATTTCAAAATAAAGGACAGAAATGACTCCATCTGCCCCTAAATGATACCCTAAAAACTCTCTCACATAACAAAAATACAGTTACAAAAATCAGAAAGTCACCCTGCCATAAAATTGCCTTATCAGTAGATCTTATTCAGATTTTGACAATCTTTCTACTAATGTCCATTACCTGATCAAGGATCCAATCCAGTTATATGTTGCATTTAATCGTGATGCTGTTTAATTTCCTTTAATTTGGAATAGGTCTTTAGGTTGTTTTTCATGTCCTTGACTCCTAATGAAGATTATAGAAATATCTCTTAGTTTAACTTTGTCTTATATTTCCTCATGCTTATGTTCAGATTTTATATTTTGATGAAGTATCAAAGAAGTGATTTTGTATTCTTCTCCATATATCATATCAGAAAACATGATGTTGGTTTGTCTTATAACAATTATATTACATCAGTCACTTGGTGATGATGGTATCTGGAAGATTTCTTTACTGTAAAGTTACTGTAGTATCTTTGTACTCAATTAGGATATCGAGAGGAGCTATTTTATGACTACATTTAACCCTTGAACAATGCAGAGTTAGCCACCCCTGCCCCATGCCCTTCACACAACACTCCATGTATAAGTTATAATTGGCCTTTCACAGCTGAAGTTTCTCTATATCTACAGTACTGCATCCTAGGATTCAAACTACTGTGTGATAGATCATATACTACTATAGTATTTACTTTTGAAAAAAATCTGCGTATAAGTTGACTTATGCACTTCAAATCTATGTTGTTCAAGTGTCAAATGTGCACAGGTTTCTCATCATGCTTTCATCCCTTAATGTTACCGATAGAGATGGTGCTGATTTTACTAGTCAATGTGCTTCAAATATTCTGGACTAGTTCTAAATCTAGAGCCAAATGAATGTTTCCAAATTTAAAATAATCAATGCAGAATTTTATTTCTAAGCAATTTGCCAATCTATTTTCTTAGCAATGTGTATTGCACTAGTAATTGCAAGCAAATTTTCAGTGGAGGGATCACTCCCTAGCGTATTCATTAATCTGAACGATTGATGCATTTAGCATTTTCTCTCAACTTCATTTTATTTTTCTTTTTTGCCCCCCGCCCCCGTAGCATATGGAGTTTGCAACTGTGGCATTATTGGATCCTTAACCCACTGTGAGGGGACAGGGCTCAAACTTGTGTCCCAGTGCTACATGATGCCACCAACTTAGTTGTGCCACAGCGAGAACTGCATCAACTTCACTTTATAATCTGTTTCTTCATTTTGTTTTGTTTTGTTTTTTCCTTACTGTTCTTTTTCTTCAAGTGGCAATTCAGGTATAAGATTTCACCCATTTATTCAACAATGTCACACCAAGAAATGCTAACAATCACAAATTCTGAATATATCAGAAACTTGTTCAATTTGGCAACTTTTCCCTGTAAAACATTATGGCTTTTGCTTTTATAGACCCCAACCTTGCTTTTGGTATGAGATCATCTTTACATGGGCTCCTTTCCCGTGTCTGTATCTATATAGGAGCAAATGCTGTAAACAAACTTCTTGGGTTTTTTTTTTATGTTAACCTAAATGTCTTATTCTCTACAGCATAATTCATTTGTGTACCATCAGATTGTCTCTGATTCATCAGATTGTCTCTGATTCAATAGTGGTAAATTTCACTTAATCCTATTATGACTTTGAGTCTTTATATTTCTTTTACCAGTAATATGGCACAATCAGCAAAGATAAATATAATAATGTTTTATTATACCCAAGATATGGGAGTTCCCGTTGTGGTGCAGTGGAAACGAAACCCACTAGTATCCATGAGGATATGGTTCAATCCCTGACCTCCTTTGGTGGGTAAAGGATCCAGCGTTGCCATGAGCTGTGGTATAGGTTGCAGATGTGGCTCAGATCCCACTTTGCTGCGGCTGTGTTGTAGGCCAGCAACTGCAGCTCCAATTGGACCCCTAGCCTGGGAACTTCCATATGCTGAATATACGGCCCTAAAAAGAAAAAAAAAATGGAATTATTTATTTAATGTAAAAATATTGTCCTACTCTGAGAATAAAGTGACTATTTAAGGATATGTACACTATTTTATGCAATGGTGTCACATCACATCTCTAGGTTACCACAACCTCTGTTTATAAAGATATGCTACAGGGTATTGAAAATATTTACCAACCTGCTTGGGTCAGCATATTTCAGCTTCATCTAGTATTGGGAAATAGCAGAGCCAGGGGGTGTATCAGTCTGGTTTGAATACATACAGAACAGCTCAATGGGGTTAAATAAGTAAGGACTTAGAAATTATTGTATTAGAAATTTTAAATGTACTCATTTCTAAGTTTCACTTGAGAAATAAAAAAAATATGAACAGTTTATCCTCAGCCTATGTGAATAAACTATAATTTATTAAGGTAATGAAACATAAGCAAAGGCTACTGACTTCCCTTGGTGCTCTGTATGCACATATAAACTTGTCTGATTGCACTTTGCTTTATTGTGCTTTGCATATATTGTGTTTTTTATAAAGGTTTATGGTAACCCTGTGTCAAAAATTCCATTGGGGAGTTCCCGTCGTGGCGCAGTGGTTAACAAATCCGACTAGGAACCATGAGGTTGCGGGTTCGGTCCCTGCCCTTGCTCAGTGGGTTAGGGATTTGGCATTGCCGTGAGCTGTGGTGTAGGTCGCAGACACGGCTCGGATCCCACGTTGCTGTGGCCCTGGCGTAGATTGGTGGCTACGGCTCCGATCCGACCCCTAGCCTGGGAACCTCCACATGCCGCGGGAGCGGCCCAAGAAATAGCAAAAAGCCAAAAAGCCAAAAAAAAAAAAAATTCCATTGGCATCATATTTTTCAAAAGCATTTGCTAACTTTGTGTTTCTGTGTCATGTTTTGGTATTTCAAATTATTTCATCATAATTATATTTGTTATAATGATTAATCAGTGATCTTACTTTTTTTTTGTATTTTTTTAGGGCTGCACCTGTGAAATATGGAAGTTTCCAGGCCAGGGTTTGAATCAGAGCTACAACCACCAGTCTGCATCACAGCCACAGCAACACAGGATCCAAGCCACGTCTGTGGCCTACACCACAGCTCACAGCAATGGCAGAGCCTTAACCCACTGAGAGAGGCCAGGGATGGAACCTACATCCTCATGGATACTAGTCAGGTTCTTAACCCACTGTGCCACAGCAGGAACTCCTATGTGATCAGTGATCTTTGATGTTATCTACCATTGTAATTACTTTGGGACACCATGGACCACAACCATACAAGATAGCAAACTTAATCTATAAATGTGTATGTTCCAGCTTCTCCACCAACAAGCCATTCCCTCATCTCACCCTACTTTCCTCAGGCCTCCCTGAGACATAAGGGTATTGAAATGAGGCCAGCGAACAACCCTACAATGGCCTCTAAATATTCAAGTAAAAGGAACAGTTGCATGTCTCTCACTTTAAGTCAAAAGCTAGAAATGATTAAGGTTAGTGAGAAAGATATGTTGAAAGCTGAGACAACCTAATATTAAGCTGGGCCTTTTGTGCCAAACACTTAAATTGTGAACAGAAAGAAGAAGTTATTGAAGGACATTAAGAGTGCTAGTCAAGTGAATGCATGAACAATAAGGAAGCAAAACAGGCTTATTGTTGATATAGAATAAGTTTTTACTTTTTTAGATAGAATATCAGACCAACTATAATGTTCCCTTAAGCCAAAGCTTAATCCAGAGCAAGGCCAATCACTTTCTTCAATTTTATGAAGGCTGAGAGAGGTGAAGAAACTTTAGAAGAAAAGTTTGAAGCTAACAGAGGTTGCTTCATGAGGTTTAAGGAAAGAAACCATCTCTATAATATTAAAGTGCAAGGTGAAGTAGCAAGTGCTGATGGAGAAGCTACAGCAATTTATCCAGAAGATCTAGCTAAGATAATAAATGAATGTGGCTACTCTAAATAGCAGATTTTCAATATAGATGAAACAGCCTTATATTGGGAAATGATGTCATCCAGGACTTTCATAGCTAGAGAGAAGAAGTCAGTGCCTGGCTTCAAAGGCTCAAAGGACAGTCTGACTCTTTTATCAAAGACTCATGCAGCTGGTGACTGGTGACTTTAAGTTGAAGCCATTGCTCATTTATCATTCCAAAAATCCAAAATCTACTTCTTTACTCTTAAATCTTTAAAATCTACTAAATATAATTTGGCCGTAGATTATATAGCTAGAACAACAAAGCCTGGATGATAGCACATGTA
The DNA here is from genome assembly GCF_016906955.1 of Phacochoerus africanus. Classification (NCBI taxonomy): domain Eukaryota; kingdom Metazoa; phylum Chordata; class Mammalia; order Artiodactyla; family Suidae; genus Phacochoerus; species Phacochoerus africanus. Next base: position 98,625,274 of record NC_062553.1, on the reverse strand, counting down.
TTTTCAGCATGGTTTACTGGATATTTAACACACATTCTTGAGACATATTGCTCAGAAAAAAAAAAAAAAAAGAGAGACTGAAATTCCTTTCAAAATACTACTGCTCATTGACAATGCACCTGGTCACTCAAGAGCTCTTATGGAGACATATAAGATTACTGTTGTTTTTATGCCTGCTTACACAAACATTCATTCTGCTGCCCATGGATGAGGAGTCATTAAGACTTTCAGGTCTTATTGTTTAAGAAATACAATTCATAAGGCTATAATTGCCATAGATAGTGATTCCTCCAGTGAATCTAGGCAAGGTCGATTGAAAATCTTCTGAAAAAGATTCACCATTATGGATATCATAAAGAACATTTGCAATTTGTGGGACAAGGTCAAAATATCAGCCTTAACAGGAGTTTGGAGGAATTGGAATCCAAACCCCATAGATGACTGAGGAGTTTAAGACTTTGGTGGAGGAAATAACTTCAGAAGTGATGGGAATACCAAGAGAACTCGAATTAGAAATGGAGCCTGAAGATGTGATTGAATTGCTGTAATCTCATGAACAGTTGCTTCTTATGGATGAGCATATAAAGCAGTTTCTTGAGATGGAATCTATGTAACCATATATACTATTATCTCTTTGCGTTTGTGTATCCTTTTCTCAGCACACTCATCTAACATCCAGATCAGAATAATGTTTTGAACTTTCTAAACAGATTTTTGTGACATAAATAATTTTTCTCTGTATTAATATATGTAAACATCTTTTCAGAAGGTCATTAGGGTATCTCTTTTGCCATAGTAGAACAAACCAAATGTATTCTAATCTCTGTTGAATAGGCTAGTATCATCACATTCTTTTGCTGCTTTTTGTATGCTCTTTATGAGTCTGCATATATAGTTCCATAAAGTCCAAAGAAAAAACTCAATCCTAAGCACTTCAGTACTCTGATTATTAACATAATTACATTGATGCATTTGTCTTTAAAGGAGCTCAACACTCAAGATGCATACTTTGAATTGGCATTGCTTAGAAATATGGTTTAAATAGTCAAGGAAGAATTAAACCAAAATCCAGACTATGAAATATCATCCTATCACTGTATATTATAGTAAGTATAGACTCTGAATGAGTTTAGCTATAAAATTCCACACAATTGGAGGCTGATATCAAATTAGTATAGTATTGTTATAAAATATGATAATTAATAGTAAATTTCCGGATTTAGTGTCTAAAGAAAATCTTTAGCAACCATGATTGGCTTCCAGTCCTTTTAAACATTTTTCAAACCACTAAATTTGACAAGGCATTGCTCTGCTAACCATGTACAGTAAATAACCAAGAGCATGGAATGTATCATTGGAGGACCTACTGTTGATGAAATCATCGTGATTTTTATGGCCTAGCTCACTTTTACAAGCAGAAGTGCTGCAAGGGTCAAAGCCCTGTTTCATGTCATATGGCAATTGAATGAACCTGGACACCCACTGTGAGACACTGAGGTAGCCAGCTGGCATGGTGGCAACTCTGCAGTATTGTTTTGCCCACCCACACAGTGTGTTTTAAACCAGTAAATAAACACAACAGTAGTTTTATAAAATTACCATCTATAAACAATTAACTCATTAAATAAAAGTATTGATAACAAAAAGAGTAAGAAATTGCGCCTGAATCCTAAATGTGTTGGAAGAGTGAAACCTTTCCAAATGCAATGAACAAGCCAGAAAAAAAAAAAAAAAAAATCTCTTAAAATGCTATATGAGACAATACAGTCTGCTATGTTCAAGTTTCAGCCAGGAAACTACAGAAAAGAACTAGACGTAACTACCAAATTTAGCCATAATATTAACATGTAATACATGGTAGGGTATCTTCAGTACCTTTCTTGGCATTCTAAAAAGCAACTACTCTGTAAAGCAGAACAGGTTATATATTAAGTGGTCTGCCATAGAACACTTATGTCATGCTCCAATTTCTAAAACAAAAACCTGACATTCTGATAAATTAAAACTAGTGGGTAGCTAGGATGATTTAAATAGTTTGGACCTCACTAGTCAGTACTTTACATGTTTAAAAATAAATTTAATTCTCCTTGCATTAAAATTTTATTGCTTTTCATACATTTATTAATAGATGCATTAGTAATTGTTTTATTTTTGAGTACTAACTAAATTTAAAAAGTTATTTTAACCAAAATAATAAATATGGGTAAAAAAATGCTTTGAATTAGATCGGCGTGGGTTAAATACACACAGAGATTGTACATTTTCTGTGAATAAAGTTTCTAGAAAATTTCACAGGTAAGAGATTATTAAAACTTTTTTTTTTCCACATAAAGAACTAGGGTGCTCTATGGCTTTAAGCTTTTTTTCAGCAATGTCAGTTTACTTTTCATTTGAGGGGTATTTTCATACATATCTCTGCATGATATTTCTGCCTGCTTACTTTGTAAACTATCTGCACGTTTTTCAAATAAGCTAGAAATTGTTATTCCTAGTGAATGCATGTGATCACTAAGATAAAAGATAATGAAAGAAAATATTTAGGTCAGATTCTACTGCAAGATTAAATTATTTATTGCCTCTTAATCCATCTGTTGTGAAGTTTTATAGAAAAAAGAACTCTGAAATTTAAGTTATCAAAGATTCATTTGATCATAATTTTCCCCCTACAGCCCTCTTCCATCCAGCCTGCCTTCCTTCAGAGCCTCAAATAATCAAGTTTAGTTTGTTTGTTTATTTATGACAACAGTAACCACGCAGAAGTGCAAGTTGTGAGGATTGAAGAAGTGGGAAAAAGAAATTAGAGCAACTCTGTCTTCTAATAATACATTTTGACTACAATTAGCATGTTAATATGCTTTCTTTTTATCAGATTACCTTCCAAACCTTTTGAAAATGCCTCATCATCCTCCAAGTGAGGCTCAAGATTCTGAATTCCTACAGTTAGGTTACAACCTTGGAATCTTCCTTTGGCTATAGGTAGAGACAAAGTTAAATGAAATTCCAGGTGATATGACTTAAGGAAGCAAATAGGTCGAAATGGCCAGTGTTTGAATGGAAAAGCACTGTATGCCGAGACATCCTAAGTAAGAGAACACAAAAGTGACATCTAGAAAAATTTCCTGAGAAAAGGTTCACAGGGAACTGGAGACTTGGTGATGTACTACTTAACAGTTTAAAGAAATATTTCTTTTTTTTTTCTTTTGTCTTTTTAGGGCCGCACTTGTGGCATATGGAGGTTCCCAGACTAGGGGTCCAATCCGAGCTGTTAATGCAGGCCTACGCCAGAGCCACAATAGCCAGGTCTGAGCGCCCTACACCACAGCTCACAGCAGCGCCAGATCCTTAATCCACTGAGCGAGGCCAGGGATCAAACCTGCAACCTCATGGTTCCTAGTCAGATTCGTTTCTGCTGCGCCACAACGGGAACTCCTAAAGAAATATTTCTTTAACATACAAAATTTTGATCGGTAATCAAAAATGAAACAGAAAGAAGTTCCCGTCTTGCTCAGTGGTTAAAGAATCCCACTAGGAATCATGAGGTTGCAGGTTCCATCCCTGGCCTTGCTCAGCGGGTTAAGGATCAGGCATTGCCATGAGCTGTGGTGTAGGTTGCAGACACGGCTCGGATCCCGCGTTGCTATGGCTCTGGCGTAGGCTGGCGGCTGCAGCTCTGATTCGACCCCTAGCCTGGGAACCTCCATATGTCGTGGGAGCGGCCCAAGAAATGGCAAAAAGACCCCCCCCCAAAAAAAATCAGAAAAACTGAAATATTGACTCAATATAGGAGTGGGGAGAGAAATGAGACTACAAAAAGCTGAGTGAAATTGATATGGAGGAAAAATTTCTGGTGGTCAGTGACAGGGTTACATTGGACTCTACCCACCTAAGAGCAAATGTGAAGGTAGGCATGCAAGGAAGGCTTGTCCTGTAAGGTAGACTCAGCTTGGTCTTGTGGAATGAGAGTAATGAAAGTAGAACTGGGAAGTCTGAATTTTAATCCAGACTATCTAGTTATCTAGAAAATGATTTGGAAAAATTATATCACTGGGATGAGGTATCATCTTCTGGAAATACTATGTAAAAAGATAAATACTAAGACACATTCAGTTCTTAAATTCAATGTCAGTAAAATTGGGAGGAGTGAAGGAGAGGATCCTCCTTAAAATGAATATTACCAACTACACAGTATTTTCTATACATTTACCACTTTGTTGTTGTTGTTGTTGTTTTGTTTTGTTTTTGTATTTTAGGGCCACACCGTGGCATATGAAGGTTCCCAGGCTAGGGGTCGAATCAGAGCTACAGCTGCTGGCCTACGCCACAGCCATAGCAATGCCAGATCCGAGCCACATCTGCGACCTCCACCACAGCTCATGGCAATGCCAGATCCTTAACCCACTGAGCAAGGCCAGGGATCAAACCTACAACCTCATGGTTCCTAGTCAGATTCATTTCTGCTGTGCCAAGATGGGAATTCCCTACATTTACCGCTTTTAAGTGACTTCATCAGCACTGTCATATATTGGTTGGGTTTATTCAGTATTTTAATCAGTTTTAAAATTCTCCTTTTCCACCACCCTAGTTAAAGCAAAGACTACATTTTTTAAACTGTGTAACATTTGAAACTGGACATTTTTTCCTCTTTTTGTGATACATATCGTTAAGTGGTTTAAAACAATCATTAGTTCTGATTTATGCCTTGTATATATAGAAAGTAAACTATTCTCTCACTGTAGTAGTTTCCCAGATACCATTTTATAAATGACAAAGTATCTAGTTAACAAAAGAAACTGAAGTCATTAATAAGGAAAACTGCTTTTCTGGAAACCCAAACATCTGAACAGCTAAACTCTGAATAGAAATAAGCAATTTAAAGTTTTATGGTAAGACAGATATGTTACTATGACACTACTGGAGGTACATAGGTTGAACTTAATTTTTCCCTTGGGAGGGGAATAGCTTAGAGGGAATCTGTCAGTCTAGGGTGTAGACTGGGAAGGAAAGATGACAGGAAGAATGTTCTCTCTTATTTAAGCATGTGAGCTGATCCCATATCCATTACAGAAAAATCCTGTCCCTAAATAAAAATCATGATATTCTGAAATCTATGGTCTCTAAATTCTTTATGCAAGGTATTCTTCTGGGGGTACACTTGCAAGGATTTTCCCAAGGAAAGAATAGCCTTATAGTATAAAGAATGACTTCACACAGACGTTTAATATAATTGTGAATGAGCTAATCAAAATCTTAGGATTTAAAAAACCATTAAAATAAACTTATAGTAGTAATCTTCTTTTTTCAATTACTTCTTGCCAGCCCCCAGCAATCATATTAAACTTAAGGGGTCGAAATGCTATTAAGTATGCTTAAGAATTATTTGCATCATAAAGAAAATTACTATAGGAATATTGACTTTTAAACATATTTTGATTTTCTCAGAAACTGTACTGTAGCTGTATATTGCTTATCTAGTCCACTAACTGAAACAAGAAGATAAATATTTCATTTACTTGATAACATGTTTTTGTAAATAATTTATATTTTCCCATAATAATAAATGGAAAGCATTAATAATAAAAACAAAATGAAATTGAGGAAATATCTAAGGAGTACTGTTCAAAAGCTCACACATGTGATTTTAATTCTGTACTTGTTTTTAATCTGTTCATTTTAGCTGTTTAAGCCCAAATTTATAAAATGCTTATATCTCAAACACTTTTTTTCATGTTCTTCTGTTTTAGATGTAGTTAGTTTTACCCTCTGGCATGACATTTTAGCTATAAAAATCATGTCAGCTATTACAGGAAATAGCTACAGAGAATAATGGTTTTAGACTTAAAAATATGATGAAATGCTTAACTACTCAATTTGATAGTTTGTTCCCAGAAGTTAGCTTTTTAATTATGTTTTGAAAGGAAAGAAAAATTTCTGAACAAATATGGGAGGATCCACGTGTTTTATAATTTTAGGTGCAACCTCAAACAAGTAATGCAAGTGAAGATATTTGGAATAAAATATTTTACAAACTACTAATCATTTTATTAAGAAAAATCACACCACGTCTTTCTTTTTAAAAATTTTTTATTTTATATTAGAGTGGGGTTTATTTACAAAGTTGTATTAATTTCAGGTGTACAACACGATTTTTCAGTTATACATATATTTATTCTTTTTCACATTATTTTCCCATACAGCTTATTACAGAGTAATGAGTAGAGTTTCCTGTACTGTACAGTAGGTCCTTGTTGATTATCTATTTTATATATAGTAGTGTGTATATGTTAATCACAAACTCCTAATTTATCCCTCCCTCCCATCATCTTTCCCCTTTGGTAACCATGATTTTATTTTCAAAGTCTGTGAGTCTGTATCTGTTTTGTAAATAAGTTCATTTGTATCTTTTTTAAAGATTCAATATATAAGTGATATCATATGATATTTGTCTTTATCTGATTTATTTCACTTATTATAATAATCTTTAGTCCATCCATGTTGCTGCAAATGCCATTATTTCATTATTTTTATGGCTAAGTAATATTCTGTTGTATATGCGTACCACATCTTTATCCATTCTTCTTTTGACAGACATTTAGGATGTTTCTATGTCTTGGCTATTGTAAATAGTACTTCTATGAACATTGGGGTGCATGTATCTTTTTGAATTATCATTTCCTCCAGATATATGTCCAGGAATGGGATTGATGAATCATATGGTATTGGGATTGCTGGATCAAACTATAAGACACTGATGAAATAAATAAAAGATTACCCAAACAGACAGAAAGATTTACCATGTTCTTGGATTGGAAGAATCAGTATTGTCAAAATGACTATACTGCCTAAGGCAATCCACAGATTCAGTGCAATCCCTATCAGATTACCAATGGCATTTTTCACAGAACAAGAAAAAAAAAAGTTTAAAACTTGTATGGAAACACAAAAGACCCAGAATATCCAAAGCAATCCTGAGAAAGAATTCTCAGGTTCCCTGACTTCAGCCTATACTACAAAGCTGCAGTCATCAAAACAGTGTGGTACTGGCACAAAAACAGAAATACAGCTCAGTGGAACAGGATAGAAAGCCCAGAAGTAAACCCACAGACCTATGGTCAATTAATCTGCAAGAAAAATATCAAGAATATACAACGGAGCCTCTTCAACAAGTGGTGCTAGGAAAACTGGACAGCTACATGTAAAAAGAATGAAAGTAGAACATTCCCTTAACACCATACACAAAAACTCAAAGTGGATCAAGGACCTAAACAAAAGACTGGACACAGTAAAACACCTAGAGGAAAACAAAGGCAGAACACTCTTTGACATAAATTGCAATGATATCTTGTTTGATCCATCCCCTTGAATGATGATAATAAAGACAAAAATCAATCAATGGGACCTAATTAAGCTTAAAAGTTTTGGCACAGCAAAGGAAAACATAAAAAGAAAAAAAAAGACACTCCAAAGAATGGGAAAAATCTTTGCAAATGAAGCAACCAACAAAGGATTAAGGTCCAAAATGTACAAACATCTCATGCATCTTTATATCAAAAAAAAAAAAAAAATACAACCCAATCAAAAAATGGGCAAAAGATCTAAATGGACATTTATTCAAAGAAGACATACAGATGGCCAAAAAGCACTTGAAAAGATGCTCAACACTGCTAATTATTAGAGAAATGCAATTCATAGCTACAGGAAGTATCACTTCTCACTAGTCAGAACGGCCGTCATCATTGTGTCTACAAATAATAAATGTTAGAGAGAGTGTGGAGAAAAGGGAACCCTCCTACATTGTTGGTAGGTATGTAACTTGGTACAATTGCTATGGGAAGCAGTAAGGAGTTTCTTTAAAAAACTAAAAATAGAACTACCATACCACATCTTTCTATTGCTTTGTACTAATGCATCTTTTAAAATTGCTACAAAATTAGACCTCTGGGTATGGTAGTGTCAGTGATAAATTCTTTTGGTCATGATAACTAAGATGCTTTTCCAAGTAATAGAATTTAAAACATCACCGAATACATAGCAACTCATTATATCCTTATTGGTGGATCAAAGCCTCAGATATCTATAAAATACAGAGTCTGACTCTCATTAATTTTTGGATAATTCCAAGAGCAGATCATTGAGCATTTTACATTTCATTAATCTGTATAGAATCTAACTAATAATATTCTGGAGTGTATGTCTCAGAGCATTCTACATTGAGATGACAGTTCCAGACCCTTAACCTTATTACCTCTCACTTGCTCAGCCACCTGATGAGATGTGAACTGCCCTGGGAAAGGAATGTCCTCTGGAGATGACTCAGAGCAGCTGAGACAGATCCTGAAGGAAGTTGCTGATAGGTAGAGGCTGTCTGCTGACTGTCCTCTTTGACCTTAGGCAGAGTCCTTCCTTGAATTGGGCTCTGGACAGTGGATTTACACATCTGTCACAGAGTGGTAATACTGGAGTGTGTAGAAATAGGTCAGATTCTGGAGATGTTTTAAAGTAGGACTAATCAAATTTCCTGATGGGTTAGATGTGTCCATTGAGAAAAGTAGTTGGCAGGAAGATCTCTAGAATCAGTATTTTTTCCAGACTAAATGCATGAATGGTGAACTGTTTTTTAGGGGCACATTTGGAACATGAAGAAATGAAGTTTTGTCTGGGGCATATTAAATTTGAGCTATGTATTTAAACAATACATAAATAGATTTAGATGTATGAAGTTAGGAGATTGGAGGTGGAAATGTAAATTTGGACATTTTTACAGTAATACAGTTTAACAAGAGTGAGGGTTCAAATAAGACAAGAAAGCCAAAAAGAGGCAACACTTAATGTTTAAACTTTGGAGTGATGAAGAGCATCCAGAAAGGAGACTAGAGGAAAAAAATTCCAGTGAGATGATGCAAAACAAGAGAAAGAGCCAACTAAAAATATATTTCAGGTTTGGAAGATAGAGATCAGGATGTTTCTAAATCATTGACTCTGAATTTTTTTCATTATGATGGAAAAGCTCTCCCTCAATTAACAAGGAACACAGCTGACTTTTAAATAGTGCAATGTTGTAAGTACAGCATTATCTCTGTAAAAACAAATGACTAAGCAATAACCACTGGCTTTCTCAAAGTTGTATTAAACTGTGAAAATGCCTTTGAAAGTGAAATATGAATTAACGTTGACCAGAAAAGAGAAAGAATTTAATATGCTTAACAGTAATGATTGCCTAAAAAAAAATTCCAAATCCAGTCAAAATGTATTCTCCTAAATACACAGAAGCTGTGTTCTCTGAACAAGTGTCTGCTTGGTCAGTAGCTAATTTTACATGAGTGTCTTGCTTGTGAAGGAATTTTTTGGGATTGGCTTAAAAAAAAATAATGTTAGCTTAGGTTTCCCTTTTTTGCTTTCCTTTTGTTAAATTAACTGTATCTGTAAAACTGAATTTCAAACAAACGTAGATATATTTGAATGATTTTTGAAATAATAAATTATTTTAAAGTTTATTTACATAAAAAATGAAAATGAATGTAAAACTTATTTAAAGCCATGAAAATTTAAGCCTTGTTAGAAACATATTAAATACAATGTCCATTCAGTGCTTGGGCAAATGTTATAATGTGGTTTTATTACACCAAATGATTAGTATTGTCAATTAGTATTGTCTTAGATATACTGAAAGTACAGTAGCAAGCAACATTTGGAACAAATAACTTTAAATGTGGAACTAAGATGTGATAAAAAAACAATGAAAAACTGGCTGTTAGTTTGCCTTTACTGAATATCTTCAAGGATATAATTAAAGTTAGTATATTTTACTCTTTTGTACTGATACTTACATTTAATACTCTTAAAATTTATTTTTTAAATCCCCATATAAAATTAGGTTCTAATTTGTATTCTTTTAGTAACATAACATTTATTGAAAAGAAATCTTTGTTATGAGGAACAGCGTTATATGTTAATTACTATATGACCACATGTACCCTGGAAAAAATTTTCAAATTAAAATATTTATTTAAGTAAACCAAAATTCTATTTGGGCACATTCAATCAGAATAACATTTGCTTCTGGTGGAAATACTTGTTTAAGTTTCAATTTGTTAAAGGTTGTTTCAATCATTGTATTGTTTACTTTTAAGACATTGAGGATAATATGAAATTTTTGTAATTTGCAAAGACATATTGCAAGTTAAAATGTAGTTTACCCATGAAATAACCTCGGCATGATTGGAATTTATTTTAAATTGTGAAAATGGTGAAACCCTGGCATAACTCAATAAGTAAGGTCCAAAAATTCAATTCTACAAAATGTGGAGTAGCGGTATTGCCAAGATTAACCAAAAAAAAAATTTTTTTTCCTTTGGTTAATTTTCCAGGGACTACATGGTAAAAGAAAAAGGGAAAATAATGCATGTATTTTTTTTTTAATTTATTAGGACATCTGGGAAAAGAATTGATTGTTACCCAAAAAAAAATCATATGCACCCTATAGTGAACTATAAAAAAGACCGAAATGACCATGAGAGAGTCATTTGCCAGCACTTCCTTCTGTTGCCCCATCACCAAGAAGAAATTAGCTTTCACCCACCCTGCCCCTTTTGGAGAACTTGGGCAGGCCAGAACATTGGCATTATTCACCAATACCACACTGTCTGTATTTTGATACTGTAGGGGTTTTACTGTAATTTGAAATACAATCCATTCAGCAGCCTTTATTTGTTCATACATTTATCATCTTGCTTAATGCCAAAGTTTGTTTAGTTGGTCTGCTTGGTTAGGTGATCGTAATATTCACTTCTGCATTGACTTCCCAAGTGTTAATTAACAAAAGGGGTCTTTCCAATTAAAGAATAGCCTTTACTAAAAGAATATAAATGAAGGAGTTGTACTTCCCTAAGGAAAATTCTAAGCACATTGTGTGTTTGTTTTTTACTTATTTATTTATGGGGCCTGTAAAACTGTATGTGTTACCAAAACTGTGTTTTATTAAGAAACAAGCGTTGTTTGCAATATTTTATTTACAAAATTAGAGCACTATATCAACCTACAATTATTTCTACATTTACTTTTTATTTAACATGTACTGGAGTTTATGGTAGCTCATGAAGATACAAGTAAGAATAATTCACAGCCTTTGTGCCAAGCTGCTCCTAGTGTTGCGGCATTAAAAAACAAATAAAGAGCTCTCTCTCTCCCTCCCCCCTTCCTCTCTCCCTCTCTCTCTTTCTCTGCCCTGTGTGAACATAAAAGAAGCTCACTCCAGAAAGAGAACTCTTTCCAGAAACTGACCATGCCAACACCTTGATCTTGGATTTCCAGCCTCCAGAACTGTGAGATAATAAAGTTCTGTTGTTTCCCAAAAATAAATAAATAAATAAATAAAAATTATAATAAGTGTCATAAAGGTTCTAAAGGAGTACTCACAGGACTCAGTAGTGCCACTAAGGAGCAAGTAGATTTGAAGATGTAGGGGAGGCCTAAATATAATGTTTGAAAGAGTTTTCAAAATTAAAACCTGGGAAGTAATAAAATAGATTAAAATTTTAATTTTCTTTTTCAAGTTATCACTCATATCAGCAATTCTTTCCAAAGCCTGGTAAAAAGGGAATCCTTACAACCCTTACTAAAAAAGAAATTAAGGCGGAAAGGGGAAAATATCATGAGGGAAGATATTTCAGTTACTTCTCTTTGATATGAATCCCTTATACCAGGGATTCATGAGACATACAACCTACAATCTCATAATGAAAAGATGATTACATTTCATATATGCCTCCCTTAGGGAAGAAAACATATTATTTAAAATGAGGTTAGCCAGCAAACACAATTGTTTAATTCCATCATGGGTTTGGATCCCAGGTGTATCTTTATAGCCATATTAGCAGGCATTAGTTTTGGTGTGTTTTTCTACTGAACCCTTTTAACATTTCCCTGGGGAGATAAAAATAGAGATTATCAGAGTTCTTTTAATGCCCTTTATCCGTTGTCTCTATAACCAATTTCATGTCAAAGAGACTTTACAACAAATAGCGTTGCAGTGCTCTGGGATATTACACAATGTGAACTAGAAAGCATCACCCTTAGAGTGGTTCCATCTTTTGCTGTTATAATTCTGGTAGGTTCTAGCAGTTTAGACAGCACACAGAGGTGAATAAAAGAGTCTCCAAAGTACTGGGACTATAGATAATTCTGTTCTATTCAGGATTCCCTTATGTCTCCAAGTTCAAATTTGGGATGTATTTATTTAAGGAAAATGTCTTGAGAAAAGCATTCAACATGCACTCCTTTTAGGTCATGTTGAACACAATGCTCTTACTTTACCTTTGCTCTTGTTTCAAATCTCCATTCTTTTTCTAAAAATAGTTGTTCTTTTAATTTGTTCCACTTAAATTATTAAATTGTACTTTATGGCACACAGGGTCTCTTCACATGATTTTATTAAAGGCTACTGACTGATAAAGATTTTAAATTAATAAATGAACAATTCTCAATTTTCTTGCAAATTTGCCCCTTTATAATACATAATGCTTTATAATGCCACCTTACAACTCTTACCACTTTATGTGTAATTAGCCACTGTCTCCAAGTGCTTCTCGTACCTTCCTGACTGCCTTTTTTTAATCTTTTTTGATTTTCCTTCTTTTCTTAATATTAAATATTAATTTACAGCAGGCTTCCCTTCTCTTGTAGATATTCATGTTACCTGAAGTTTTGTTTTTCTCTTCTACTCATCCGCTTTTCCCTGAGCCATTTTATTTGCTTCTGTATTTTCAGTACGTTTCAGATATGTTAAACTATAAAACCTGTAAACTGTAAAACCAAGCCTCTTGCAAAATCGTCAGATGCTGTATATCCTCAATTAGATGATCATACATTATAACATGAGTTTGGAAATACTTCCCTAATTTTCCAATTCGATTTGGTAACTCCCGTTTATGTCTATATGAGTGTAAAGTGTCCTCAAGAGATAAAATTGGGAGTGTTTCAAGATGGGAGAAAAATCTTGTTCCAAAGAGAATGTAACTTTATACATTCGTGACTCACCCCAGCCAAACATTAGCTATTCTAACCATTAATTAATAACTGAATTGTCAAAGTAATCCCTTTGATAGTCATTACCTTTAGGGAATAATTTTATTTGTTGTGTTCTTTATTGTATATTTGAGATATCTGACTGATATGACAATATATGTTTATTTCTGGGTTATTAACATTATGAAGAAAGTCTTAAAATATACAAAGTTTCATTTTTTTAATGGATGCTTAATGAACTATCACTAAGAGAAATGAGGTCAATTTATATACTGATTCAGTTTACAACTTGACATTGCTGTAAGTTTTCATAAACATGAATATCTTTCAAGTAGAATTGGTAAAGAACAACCCATAAATAAACTCTTAGAATTATTTAATTTTATAACATATTGAAGGTATTCTAAGCACATGAGCTATTATTGTTCATTGGAAGACATACTCTGAATAGATGTTTAATTTATAGAAAATTACTGATACATTAATCCAGAGAAGTGTTACTGATGTGTAGATGCTTTTGAAAGAGCTGAAGACTGAGTAGAGAGAAGTTTGGGACATTTTGAACTTCGTTATTTTATGCCATAATCTTATTCTTTTGGCTGGTCAAGAATAAGCTTTCAGATGCCTTTACAAATTGTTCCAAAGGCAATTCATCTGATATATATGTAAAATTATATATATACACATACACACACACATGTAAAATTATGTATATAATCACACACACACACATATATATATATAATATTTTCTATTAACCTGAATCTTTGTTCCTTGAACGTACACTAGTTATATTTCAGTATGTAGTTGTATAATGGGATTGGTATGTGAAACATTTATTAAGTAGAGTAAAATAATAAAATGCCACTTAATTCAGATATCCACTGTGAGATGATACATTGTCTCATTATTTATAATTCTTGATTTAGAAATGTAATAAACTGATAAGATGTTTATAATAGTGCATAATCTTAAAATAGATATAACCTACATAGACTAGACTGCAATAAAAATTGCTTAAAATCCCACTGAGCAGGAAATTAGAAAAGCATACCCTTCTGTTCTTTAGTTTGTCCATTGAAAAAGAAAAGGATTGATGTTTATTGTAATATCGTAAGGAGACAGTCAATAAAATTCAAGAAAAGATGGAGCAGAGGATACCAAAGGACCTTGTATCAGTTAATATTTGGCCAAGAGACATAAACCATACCAGCTCTTTTCCAAAGAGAACTTAAAGACTGGTTAATGAACTGCTGAAATATTGAAACATGGTAAAAGAGAAATTAAGGCATTATGTTGGAAACAACTGTGGGAAGCAGATATCACTCCTAGAACTAAGAGAACCAGGGAAAGAATTTGGAATTACTATACCTTTGAAGTTTGAAGTAGAGGTTTTTTGAAGAACCATAAACATACTTGTACAGGAGTTCCTGTTGTGGCGCAGTGGTTAACGAATCCGACTAAGAACCATGAGGTTGCGGGTTCGGTCCCTGCCCTTGCTCAGTGGGTTAACAATCCGGCGTTGCCGTGAGCTGTGGTGTAGGTTGCAGACGTGGCTCGGATCCCACGTTGCTGTGGCTCTGACGTAGGCTGGTGGCTACAGCTCCGATTCGACCCCTAGCCTGGGAACCTCCATATGCCGAGGGAGCGGCCCAAGAAATAGCAACAACAACAACAACAAAAGACAAAAAAAAAAAAAACATACTTGTACAGTTATCTTTTGATAAATCTGACTCTGATCTCTTTCTGATGGTCAGATTGCAAACCTTCTCTTTAACTAATTTGGTCTTTTTTTTTTAATTGGGGTATATTTGATTTAAAATGTTGTATTAGCATCATGTTTTTAGCAAAGTGGATAAGTTATACATATGCATATACCCATACTCCCTGCACTATACAGTAGGTCCTTGTTAGTTATCTGTTTTATACACAGTAGTGTATATGTGTTAATCCCATCCTCCCAATTTATCCCTTCCCCATCATGGTTTCCTTTTTAGTAATCCTAAATTTAATTTTGAAATCTTTGCTTCTGCTTTATAAAAGTTCTTTTGTACCATTTTTATTAGATTCCACATATAAGTGATATCATATGATAGTTGTCTATCTTTTTTGGCTTACTTACTATGATAATCTCCAGGCCCATTGATGTTGCTGCAAATGGCATCATTTTATTCTTTTTTTTATGGCTGAGTAGCATTCCATTGTGTACATGTACCACATCTTCTTTAAAATTACATTCTTGGAAATTACATTTTCATTGTAAAATTACATTCTATACAAAGTTATATTTGTACATTAACTACGAATATGTCTTCTACATGTTTTAATTGTTGTTTTTTTAGAAGATGAACTATCCCAGAATTTTTTACTGAAGACCATGGTCCTTATCTAGGAATGGAAACAAACTAAATGAAAGACAAATTGAGAATTGCTACAGAGGAATTTTTTTTTTTCAGAGCTCATCTTTATGCTAAAGGGAGCACAGCTTATACTATAGTTATCTCTATTGGGAAACACCAATCTAAAGTAATTATTACAAATTTGTTTCATTGTAAATATCCATAATAACAAAATATTAGCATACTGAATCCAACAACACATAAAAAAATCATAGACCACAATCAAGCTGGATTCATCCCAGGGTCACAAGTATGGTGCACCATATGCAAATCAGTCAATGTGATACCCCCACATTAGCAAAAGAGAAGACAAAAAACACATGATCATCTCAGTAGAAGCAGAAAAAGCATTGGTAAAATTCAACATCCATTCATGGTAGAAAGTCTCTTCAAAGTGGATATAGAGGGAATATACTTCAACATAATAAAAGCTGTTTTTGACAAAGTCCACAACCAACATAATAATAGTGAAAAGCTGAAAGCCTTTCCACTAAAATCTAGAACAAGATAAGGATACCCACTCTCACCACTTCTATTCCACATAGTATTGGAAGTCCTAACCACAGCAATCAGGCAAGAAGAAGAAATAAGAAATAAAAAGTATCCAAGTTGGAAGGGAAAAGGTAAAATTATCATTATATGTAGATGGCATGATACTATAGATAGAAAACCCTAAAGATGCCACCAAAAAACTACTAGAACTGATAAACTTATTCACTAAGGTAGCAGAATACAAGATTAACATAAAGAAATGTTGCATTTCTTTGCACTAACAATGAAATCTCAAAAAGAGAAAGTAAAAAATAAAAAAAAAATCCCTTTTAAAATTGCACAAAAAATACTTAGGAATAAACCTGACCAAGAAGGTGAAAGACATATGCTAAGTATTATAAAACATTGATAAAGGAAGTTGAATGATTCAAAGAAATGGAAAGATATCCCATTCTCTTGATTAGAAGAATTAATATTGTTAAAGTGGCCATATGCCCCCAAAGCAATCTACAGATTTAATGCAACCCCTATCAAATTACCTAAGACATTTTTCACAGAAATAGATCAAATAATCCTAAAACTTATATGGAACCATAAAAGACCCAGAATTGCCAAAGCAATTCTGAAGAAAAAGAAAAAAGCTGCAGGCATAACCCTCCCAGACATCAGACAATAACAAGGCTTTGTAATCAAAATAGTGTGGTGTTGTCAGAAAAACAGACATTTAGATCAATGGAACACAATAGAGAGCCCAGAAATAAACCCAAACACCTATGGTCAATTAATCTTCAATGAAAGAGGCAAGAATACACAATGGAAAAAGTCAGTCTCTACAGCAAGTGGTGTTGGGAAAGTTTGACAGCTGCATGTAAATCAATGAAGTTAGAATATACCCTCACATCATAAAAATAAACTTGAAATGGCTTCAAGACTTAAACACAAGATATTACACCATAAAACCCCTAGAAAACATAGGCAGAACATTATCTGATATAAATCCTAAATCCTAGCAGTGTTTTCTTAGGTCACTCTCTAAAGGCAATGGAAATAAAAGCAAAAGTTAAATAAATGGGACCTAATCAAACTTATAAGCTTTTGACCAGCAAAGGAAACCACAAACAAAACGAAAAGACGACCTATGGATTGGAGAAAAAAATACTTGTAAATAATACAACTGACAAGGGCTTAATTTCTAAAATATGCAAATAGCTCCTATATCTCAATCACAGAAAAACAAACAACCCAGTTAAAAAATGGGCAGAAGACCTAAATAGACATTTCTCCAAAGCAGGTATATACTGGTCAGCAGGCAAATATGAGGAGGTTCAACATCACTAACTATTAGAGAAATGCAAATCAAAACTATAAAAAGGTACCACCTCACACCAGTCAGAATGGCCATCATTAAGAGGTCTATAAATAACAAATATTGGAGAGGGTTTGGAGAAAATGGAACCCTCCTACACTGTTGGTGAGAATGTAAATTGGTGCTGCTGCCATGAAAAACAGTGTGGAGGATGCCTAGAAAACTAACAATAGAGTTGCCATATGGTCCAGTGATCCCACTCCTGGGCATATATCCAGAGAAGTTTCTAATTTGAAAAAATACACACAACTCAATGTCCATAGCAGCACTGTTTACAGTAGCCAAAACATGGAATCAACCTAAATGTAAACTGACAGAGAAACAGATAAAGAAGACATCATATTATACAATGGAATACTATTCAGCCATAAAAAGGAATGAAATAAGAGTTCCCATTGCTTCTCAGTGGGTTAGAACTTGACTAGTATGGGTTAGAACTTGACTAGTATCCATAAGGATGCAAGTTTGATTCCTGGCCTCCTGCTGTGGGTTAAGGATCTGACATGCTATAGTGTAGGTTGCAGATGGGGCTGGAATCTGGTGTTGACATGGGACCCCCTAACCCAGGAGGTGCACCCCATATTCTGTAAGAGCAGCCCTAAAGAAAGAAAAAAGAATGAAATAATAATGTCATTTGCAGCAACATGGGTGAACCTAGAGATTATTATACTAAGTGAAGCGTGTCAGAAAAATATCATATGATATTACTTATATGTGGAATCTAAAATATGACACAAATGAACTTATTTACAAAATAGAAACACACACACAGACATAGGAAACAAACTTTTGGTTACCATAGGGGGAAAGTAGTGGGGGAGAGCTAAGTTAGGAATTTGGGATTAGCAGGTACAAATTACCACATATAAAATAGATAAACAAAAAGATCCTACTATATGGCACAGGGAACTATAGGGTATTATATATTTAATACCCTATAATAAAACATAGTGGAAAAGAATCTGAAAAAGAATATTAGTATACATGTATATTTGAATCACTTTGCTGTACTCCAGAAATTATCAACACTGTAAATCAAATATACATAAATTTAAAAAAAAGAAAAAATCCATAAATATGTACTTAGGAAAAATAAAGGATCTAGATATATATGCCCTTCAATTTATCTCTTATTGTTATGTGTAGTTTTAAGTAAATGTATTAAATCATCAAATATATATACATTTTACCTATTTTATTGTACAAAATCACAAATCTAGCACAGCCATATAAATAACTATTTGATTACAAGCCTTAAAGTGGCTAATATTTATTGAGTGCCTCCTAGGTATCCAGGACTATTCTAGATATATATTCTAGATACATAGTTCTAGGTTACATAGTTCTAGGTTACATAGTTCTAGGTACATAGTTGAAGAAATAGTTACCAGTCTAGGCTCTTATCCAACTCACATTCCATATTACATTCTGAGGAGCAACAGTCAATAAACATAAATTTTTCTGTGAAATAAAAAGCAAGAAAGAAGTATAGAGACTGTTGTTTATAATATGGGGTAATAAAGAAGGATAGGGTCACTGAGAGTGTGCCTTAGAATATAGACAAGAAGAGGGAAAGAGATAAAGAATTTTGATGTTATCTATGAACACCATTTCAGAGAAGGAGAGTTAAATGCAAAAAAACTCTGAGACAGGAGCAAGCCTGGAGTGTTCAAGTAACTACAAGGTCACTAATGTAACTAAATAAACAAGGGTAAAAGAAGCAAAACAAGAGGTCATACAAGCATACAAGTAAGGACAAGCAGATAAGATAAGGACTTAGAGAGCTTGAACTGGCACCTGTGGTAAAAGTGGGTCACAGCGTTAGCACTGTCTGCAGAGGGTCACCTCAAAGGTGAACTTCATATTGCTTTCTCACAACTAATTCCCTTTACTGATTTTATAAATAATGACTACTGCCTTAATAAAGCAATTGTGAGAAGGAAGACAAATCAAAGAGCCAATCAAAACTCTTTCTAAGTTCAACCTGTAATAAAGAGAAATAGCTCAGGTTAAATGGCTTTTTAAGTTAAAAAGAATTGAAATCTCTATGGTGTATAGAGGTTGACCCAGTGTTATCAAATAATAAATCACAGCAATATTGGTTAATGTTGATTCTTCGCATCAAATTAATCCTCATACTTTCCTTTCTTGATCATTTCCCATCCTACCACTTTCCCTTCTAGAAAAGCTCTTTATTTTGTAAGGGTATTAAGCAAGTTTTACCCATATCAGTTTCAATAAAAGGGAATCATCAGTAATAATAGTTTCTATTTGAGTTTGTATCTTTCATAAGAAAACAATCAGTAGATGAAACTATTACATTTACAATGTATAAACAATAAGTTCCTACTATATAGCACAGAGCACTATAGCCAGTCTCCTGAGGTAGACCATGATGGAAAATAATATTTTTAAAAGGAATGTATACGTATGTGTGTATATATGCGCACACACACACACACACACACACACACATATATATATCACTGAGTCACTGCTATACAGCAGAAATTGGCACAGCATTGTAAATCAACTATACGTTTTTTTTTCTTTCCTTTTTAGGATCACATCTGCAGCATGTGGAAGTTTCCAGGCCAGGGGTCAAATCAAAGCTGTAGCTACCAGCCTACATCACAGCCACAGCAATGCTAGGATCCAGGTTGTATCTGTGACCTTATCCACAGTTTGCCCAACACTGGATCCTTAACCCACTGAGCAAGGCCAGGGATCAAACCCACATCCACATGGTTACTGGTTTGGTTCTTAACCCGCTGAGCCACAATGGGAACTCCTTAACTATACTTTAATTTAAAAAAAGAATAAATAAAACCATATTCTCACACCTCTAAAAAAAAAAAAAGCAATGTTTGCCCATTTACATCTTTGAAAAAAATGCTATATAAATTAATTATTGAATAAATAAATAGGGAACAAAGAATTTAACTACATTTTTTTCTACAAATAAAAGAACAAGTACATAAAAAGTGCCCAATATCATTAGTCCTTGAGGAAATGTAAATATTAAGCCACAATAAGATGTCACTATATACCTACCAGAATAACTAAAATTAAATAGTGACAAGATCACATCCTGGCAAGGATAAGAGATATATTTCAATCTTACATTGAAAATTGCAATGTAAAATGGTACAGTGTCTCTGAATAGCAGAGTGTGATTCTTATAAAACAAAACACATATCTACCATACAATCCAACCCAGGAATTGCACTCATAAACATTTACCCTAAAGAAATGAAAAATTATGTTTATACAAAAACCTACGCATGAGTGTTTACAACAGATTTATCCTATCACAGGTTAAACTGGAAGTCACCCAGATGTCCTTCAAAAGGTGAATGATTAAACAAACTAGTGAATTCATACCTCCAACCATTACCCTAGCAGCCATTTATCCCTCAATTTACAGCTTCTCAAATACCTCAAAAGGCCGGAAAGGGGGAGTCCTCTATCTAGGGGGCTATAGTAACTCTTTCCTAAAGCCAAGTGTAAATTAAAATCCCAAGGAATTACTCATAGGGCCTGGGAGAGCTGAGCCATCTATGTCATACAAATGAAAGCATTCTTTTACTTTGAGGAGTATATTCCAGAGACAGAAGTCCAGGACCAGAGATGCCTTTGAGCCAAGTCACTCGAATCTGCCAGGTTGCTTGGAAAAATGACTCTGTGTATTTTTGAACCCAACACACTGCATAAAAAAATACAAGGACTGAGCCACACATTTGGTTATACTTCTCAACTACGCTAGACTAAGCTTTAAGAGGTAGGTTTCACATTGTTTGGCTCACTCTTGAACTCTCAGTATAATTTATTACACTGTGTCTCATATTAGTTCCTCAGATATTTGAGTAATAGATGAATTAATGAATAGAAAACATCCCTCTACTCAAAGAATACTTCTTATTTTGCCTTCTGCCAAAAAACAATACCACCAACAACAATAATATTCATAACTAAGCCCTTGGGCCATGTAATTATCACTAGAAATCTTGAACTTATCACTGGAGAGGACTATTTGTGAAAAAGTGGTTTTTCCAGCAAGCAGGGTAGGGAGTTAGCATAATGTATCTAAGTGTTTAAAGAATGTGACCCTTTTTAAAAAGTACCAAATTGCTGAATTGGGACTAATCAGTATGGAAGATGTTAACCAAAGTGATTCATGGTAATTAGGATTATTTAAAACAGGAAAAACAATTTTTTTTCACTTTGCATTTCACTGTATTTTTCTGAGAAGATATTGTGTATTCAAATGTAAATACAAAAATCCAAGTTTAGCATGTGGGAACAATAAAGAAATGCTTTATTCATTATAATCAGAGAGTCTAAGAAATTGAATAGGAGACTGATATTTTAAAAGCATGTATTTTAAAATATTTTTTTCTCAAATTCAGTTTAGTTTGACATCATGGAAGAAAGTATTGACAGTGGATACAAGTTTGTGCGCACGTGTGCACACAGGCACACACACACACACCCCAATCTCAAGATATATGAGAGAAAGCAATAAAATATCAAGTGATTTTTAAAAAATAGGCCAAATAAGCCATTTATTCTCACTTTTACATGACAGCTTTAGTTTATTAAGCAAGTACCAAGGCCCAGCAGTAAATTTAGTACTATGTGGTATCAGAAGAAGTTGAAAGAGATAGTCTTCCTTTCTTAACTGGTTCTAAACTAGAGGAGATAGATAAATAAGCAGTTGAAAGAGATGCATTTCTATAAGGCCAAGTGGTAAAATAAACATAAAACATAGAAGACAATAAGTGACATGACAGTAAAGTAAGTATATTTATAAAAGATTTAGGCATTAAAGGAAAATTGGAAAGTGAAGACACACTTGAAAAAAAAAAGAGCCCAAGGAGATATTATAATGCATCTGTTTATACTCATCTTGAGCACTTTCTTTCTAGGTCAACTTGAATGTAGTCTCTGAAGAAAAAAAAATTCACTTTCAAGTCTTATCACACTGTTTATAGAAATATGCTGCTTTTGAGGGCTTAATTCATATAATTAAAGGAGCAGGACACACAAATTAGGTACTAAGAGTGCTCTGGCATGATAAACTGCTAAGTATGAATCTCATAATTATGAAGGCTAGCTCTGTCAGATACCCAAGTACCATGAATGGGAAATATTTCTTCATGGAGCATCTCATTTTTGGACAACTGTGAGAAGTAAGCACTAACAGCACTTTGTCTTGGATTATCTTTACAAAGATGTTTGTGAAAGGAACAGCCTTTAATGACGTGTCCTTCCAGATTTAAAGGGCAAGCTTAACTGCCCAATATAAAAATTAGGATTCTCTTAGCTCGAGATTCCTCTGCTTTAATGCCACCCAGTGTATTCACAGGATCCATCTAGGCTCTCCTGAACTATCCCATAAGACCTTTCATCAGAAAACTGATCAAAATTCATAATGCTTATGTTGCTTATTGTGCTCTGAACCAGGTATCTTGGGTCTTCTGAAAGCATTCATAAACGTGTTAGCTTGCAAGTAGGGTAACATTACAAACCCTTCAAAATTCTTGACAGTTTGTGCTCCCACAGCAAATGTAACATAAACTGGATGGCTTAAACAATAAACATGTATTTTCACCATTCTGGAGCTTTAGAAGTCCAGAATCGAGGGGCCAGCAGACACTTCATCTGAAGAGGGCCTACTTCCTGGTTCATTGTTGGCCATCTTCTCACTGTGTCTTCACACAATGTAAAGAGTGAGACAACTCTCTGATATCTTTCATAAAAGCACTAACCTAATTACTTACCAAAGGTCCCACTTCCTAACAACTATCACATTGAGGATTAGGATTCCAGCACATGAATTTCAGAGGGACATAAACATTCAGCCCATAGCACAGTTTTGGTAATGAAGATGGGATATTGACAGAGACATGGCTCTGTGTAAAGGAAGGTCAAGGTTGTTATGGACCAATTAACAGGATTTGAAGGGAGACCATCAGAATAAATAACAAATGTGTTGATCATACAGTAAAACTAATTGGGCAATAAATAGTCCTCCACTCTTGTGCTTGTTACTGAGGAAGAATTGGATCAGTTGTTATAGGCTGATTACTATAAAACAGTTTCAGATATAGTTTCCTGAATAGTACCTCATTTCTTAATACCCTCAGTCAGGGAGCTTTCTTGACAATCTGGTGGTCACCCCATTGCAACAACAAATGCTAAGATTCATCCTAGGTGGCCAGAAGGTTCTTCTCTCTTTCAAACAATAAAGAGATAGGCTCCTTTGCTGAGTGAGAAGAGAAGAAAATTTACTAGTGCTATGGTCAGAAACCAAACTAACTATGAATACTTTGGTTCTCTTATAAGATGAGGAAGTGTGTTCTGTAATGCTTGTTAAGGAAAATGGCAATAGCTAGACTGTCGTGGATTTTCATCTTAGCTTCTTCTGAAGTCTAATGTGCTGATTTTAGGTAAAGTCAAAGATAGCAGTAAAATATGTCAAAGTTTTATTACAGTGAGTTTTAACTCATTTAAGGGAGATTTGACCTTCTCTGGGGAATTTCCCTGAGCATAAAATAATTCTCCTCCCCATTAGGATGAAACCCAGCATAAATTTAAAAGATATTATCATGACAGTCAGGTAGTTAATATCGTAGATAAAGATGAGGTCCTTTATATAAGCATTGCCATATTAATTAATGATGGCTGAGTTAGCCAGCCAGTGGGTTCAAGGCCTATGGCCCCACTGGGAAGGGGATCTGGCTGCACATGCTACATCAAGAAATTTCCAAAGCCCAGAGTTCCTGTTGTGGCTCAGGTTAAGAAACTGGCAGAGTGTCCTTGAGGATTTGGGTTTGATCCCTAGCCTCCTTCATTGGGCTAAGGATCTGGCATGATGCAAGCTGTGGCATAAGTCACAGATGTAGCTCAGATCCAGCATTGCTGTGACTGTGTTGTAGGCTAGCAGCTGCAACTCCAATTCGACCCCTAGCCCAAAGACTTCCATATGCTGAAAGTGCAGCAGCAAAAAAAAAAAAAAAAAGGAAGGAAGGAAGGAAGAAAGAAAATTCCCAAAGCTGAAATAGACGGGGTAGGGAATACCTTATTAGATGGGGTAGGGAATACCTTATTACCTGGTATAGGGCAGTGGGTGACCAAAGATAGTGAAAGTTTTATTGAGCTATCAGCAGTAGCTTCTATGCTCAAAAAACACAAATAAATTCATCTGGTTTATTATTCATCTGGCTTACAGTGAGAGTGACTCACTTCCTACATGTTCCATATTTCTCACTCCTCTTCCAACATGACCTCAATCATTTTAAGATAAGAGATAATTAAACAAGAGACCAGGAGGGCAGGGTAGAAGGACCTTGAGCTCCCCTCCTCTCACGAACACACCAAAATCACAACTAACTGCTGAAAAACCATTGATAAAAAAGATAGGAACCTACCAAAAAGATCTTCTACAACTAAAGACATAAAGAAGAAACCACAAAGTTATGGTAGGAGGGGGACACTTGCAATAAAATCACTGCCATACCCACTGCGTGGGTGACTCACAAACTGGACAATAATTTTGTTGCAGAGTCTCTCCCACAGGAGAGTGCTGAGCCCCATGTTGGGCTCCTCATGCCAGGAGTCTGACATTGAGAAAAGGAGCCCTGGAGAGCATTATGAAGGCAAGAAAGGCTTATATGCAAGATCTCCAAAGGGCTGAGGGAAACAGGCTTCACTCTTAAAAGGCACACACAAAATCTCATTTGCACCAAGACCAATGGCAAAAGCAATAACATTTCATAGGAGCCTGGGCGAGACTTACCTACAGGTCTTGAAGTGTCTCCTGGGAAAACAGGGATGGGTGGCTGTAGCTCATCCTAGGGACATATCAGGGAGTATTCATCTACATGAACTCTCCTTGAGGCAGACATCTTGCTTGGAGCATCAGCACAAAGACCTAGCCACACCCACCCAGCCTGTAGGCTCTGGTGCTGAGATGCCTCAGGTCAAACAACTAACTGGGAAAAACAGAGCCCCACCCATCAGCAGACAGGCTGCCTAAAGTTTTCCTGTGCCCATTGTTGACTCCAGATGCATACTTACAAGTGGCTTTGCACACCAGAGTGCCAAGACCCACCTCCATCCACCACTGTGTGGGCGTCAGCCCCTCCCACCAGGAAGCCTGCATAAGCATCTTGATCAGTTTCACCAACCAGGAGCATATACCTGAAGCAAGAAAACTGTGATCTCAAAGTCTTGCATACAAAATCTGCAAACACAAACAAGACCCTACCCTCGTACCAGTTGGCCCCTGGTCCTCAACTGACAAGAGTAGATTTTATTGCTGGGACACATAGGACATCCCTGTGGGATGAAAGATACAATCTCCCAAGACTGAACCAGGAAGAAGTAGAAAATATGAACATACAAATTATAAGTATTAAAATTGAATCACTAATTAAAAACTTCCCAACAAACAAAAGTCCAGGAACAAACGGCTTCACAGACAAATTCTACAAAACATTTAGAGAAGAATTAACACCTGTTCTTCCAAGAAATTGCAGAGGAAGGAATACTTAAGAACTCATTCTTTGAGGCCACCACCATCCTGATATCAAAACCAGACAAAGATATCACCAAAAAAAAAAAAAAATCATAGGCCAGTATCATAGATGAACATAGATGAAAATTCCTCAACAAAATATTAGCAAACCAAACATAACATTTTATTAACAGGATCATACTTCAAGATCATTAGGATTTATCCCAGGGATGCAAATTCATCAGTGTTATACACCACATTAACAAACTGAAGAATAAAAACCATATGATCATCTCAACAGATGCAGAAACACCTTTTGATAAAATTCAACATCAATTTATGATAAAATGTCTCCAGAAAATGCTTATAGAGAGAACATACCTGACTTCACACTATAATCAAAATTGAAGTTATCAAAATAATATGGTACTGGCACAAAAGACAGTCTCTTCACTACGTGGTGCTGGGAAAATTAGACAGTTACATGTAAAAAAATGAAATTAGAAATTCTCTTACACCATATACAAAAATATACTCAAAATGCATTAAAGATCTAAATTAGCCTGGATACTATAAAACTTGTAGAGGAAAACATAGGCAGAACATTCTTTAAAATAAATCACAGCATGGAGTTCATAGTGGTTAATGAACACAACTAATATCCATGAGGATGCAGGTTCGATCCCTGGCCTTGCTCAATGTTTTAAGGATCTGGTATTGCCATGAGCTGTGGTGTTAAGTCACACTTCTGGCCTGGATCCTGCATTGCTGTAGCTGTGGCATAGGTTGGCAGCTACAGCTCTGATTCTACCCCTAGCCTGGGAACCTCCATATGCCTTGAGTGTGGGCCCAAAAAAGACCAAAAAAAAAAAATCACAAATATGTTTTTGGATCTATTTAATAGAGTAATGGAAATAAAAGCAAAAATAAATAGATGGGATCTAATTAAACTTAAAATCTTTTGTTCAGCAAAGGAAACCATTTAAAAAATGATAAAACGACCTATGGACTAGGTGAAAATATTTTCAAATGATGCTATCAGCAAAGGATTAATTTCCAAAATGTACAAAGAGCTCATATAGTTTAATAACAAACATGTAGTTCAATAACAAACAACCCAATCAAAAGATGGGAAGAAAATCTAAATAGACATTTTTCCAGAGAAGACATACAAATGGCCAAAAGGCACATGAAAAGATGTTCAACATTGCTAATTATTAGAGAAATATAAATCAAAATTACAATAAGATATCAATTCATGCCAGTCAGAATGGCCATCACCAAAAAATCTGCAAATAGTATTTCCTATTATGGATCATATGTTTATGGGCCCAACTATTATCTATGAGGATGAGGATTCAATCCCTGGCCTCACTCCCTGGGTTAAGGATTTGGCATTGCAGTGAGCTATAGTGTAGGTTGCAGACACCGCCTAGATCCTGCATTGCTGTGGTTGTGGTGTAGGCTGGCAGCTACAGCTCTGATTTGATCCCTAGCCCAGAAACTTCCATATGCCATAGGAGCAGCTCTGAAAAGCAAAAAAACAAAACAACAACAACAAAAACAAATAATAAATGTTGGAGAGGATGTAGAGGAAAGGAAACCCTCTTACACTGTTGGTTGGAATGTAAATTGGCGTAGCCACTATGGAGAACAACATGGAACATTTTAAAAAGCTAAAAATAGAGTTGCCATTTGATCTAGCAATCCCATACTGGACATATATCCAGAAAAAAAAACCCTCTAATTCAGAAAGATATATGTACTCCAATATTCATAACAGCACTATTTACAATAGCCAATACATGGAAACCACCTAAATGTCCATCAACAGATGAATGAATAAAGACGTGGCATATATATTTACACACACACAAAGACAGGAATTTACTCAGTCATAAAAAATAAAGAAATAATGCCATTTGCAGAAACACATGGATCTAGAGATTATGATAACAAGTGAACAAGTCAGAGAACAACCAATATCATATTCTATCACTTATATGTGGAATCTAAAAAAAAGACACAAATGAACTTATGTACAAAGCAGACATAGACTCATAGACATGGGAAACAAATTTATGGTCTCCAAAGGGAAAAGGGGAGGGACAGATAAATTAGGAGTTTGAGATTAACATATACACATCACTATATATAAAATAGGTAAACAACAAGGACCTACTGTATAGCAAAGAGAACTATACTCAATATCTTATATTAGTCTATAATGGAAAAGAATCCTATAATTTAGGAATTCCTTTTCAGATTCTTTTCCATTACAGGCTAATATAAGATACATACACATATATAGCTGAATCACTTGGCTGTACACCTTTCAGTAATTGTTAATCAATTATGCTTAAAATATTTTTTAAATTTATTTTTTAAAAAGGAAACAAAAATACAAGAGGATTAGGTATGGCAGCAAGATCTCCTTTACAAAGTGGCCTGAAGACTTTATACACCCAGAGAGTATGCTGTATACCTTTGGAGATGTGAAGAATTCCCACTTTTATGACTCTTCCCAATACCCTTCATGGAGGAGTGAGGAATAGATGCATGATTTTAGCCAATGAGTCTTGGGCTGAATTAGCAGTAGGAAATCAAGGTAAACATGATCTTATAGTTGAGGACTTACAAGATTCAATGCACTAATTCACTTTACTCCTAGTTTCTATATCTGAATATATCATAGCAACTGATCACTATATGCTCATACTTCTCCATCACATAACTACCATAAAGGATTCCCCTGATTAAAAATGTCCAACATTAAAAAATTACTAAGGGGACAAACTCATCCGCCATTTGCCACCAGTTGGTAGATCAGAATTTAGTGTGACTGCTTCTACTCTTGATATCTAAAGCTTTTACTCTGGTGATGTTCTCTTAGTCATCTTCTGAATTGTTTGGCAAATCAGAGCCTCAGTGGTCCTTAACGTGATGTAATCCCATCATTGTCAGCAGGAGTGACAGCTAAACACTTACATAATTCAGATGGCTGCTCACCAAGTGAAGTTTCTAGGGACCACATGGACACGTTCATATTGCTAAACTCTGCTGGCAGTCAAGAAAAATCAGTTATGTTTTTGGACAACCTCCTGAACAGCAAAAATAAGGTCTAGTAACTTATTTGGGTTTTGGAATATTAGAGACAACACATGCCTCATTAATGCCTTCTTCTTGATCTTTTTATACTGGCTGATCCACAAAGACTCATCCTTTCAGTGGGACCCAAACTAATATGTTATTTGGAAACTATCTATCTAGTTGTGGTGTGGTGTTTGTTTTTGTGGTAACCCGACATAAGTGACATTTTTGGACTACAAATCTCTGACTGATTGTCTTGCTCAATGAAGTCTCAAACACAAGGAGGGAGCTTACTCCCAAAAGCACTTCCGAGGGTTTTGGATTTATCGCCTCCCTAACGTGGTTCTCAAGTATACTCCTTTTGAAAGTAGCTGTTAGGTTGTTACTAAGAGTTTGTCAAAACTGAATGCCTGACCAAGGAGGTTTTGTGACTCTCTTACCTAATCGTCTCATGATGGAGTAAATCAACTTGTACTCAGTGACTAACAAGGTAGAGAGAATCCAAAAGCCTTATTTTTCCTTTGGAAATGACACATGTGAAAAATCCAACCTGCCTGGCCCAAGTGACATCTTAACATTACATGACAGGTAGAAATAATCCTCTATTCTGCCACTTGGAGCAAAACTGCAGGTTCAGGTGGGCCCTCAGTTCACCAAGGCTCCCTTAAATGCCTGGGCAAGATTTAGCAATGATTCATCTTAGCTGAAAATACTATTTTTACTGGGCCAATAAGGTTCTTCAGCCTTAGAATCAGCTATAAATAACCAAAAGAAGTCAAAGTCACTCAGCTTTGTGAGCAGAACTCAAGCCATTCTCCTAGTTCTGGCCAGTCACTTGATAAATCTTGTTATATTTTACTGACTCAGGTTGTTGCCAGTGGCTTGGGTGCTTCATTTGCCACATTGAAAACTGCAGACTGGCAGATTAAAAATACTCCTTTTGGGAATGATGAACTCTGAAAACAAATGTTGACCATTTATAAGTACATCTAGGTCACTTATGCAGCTTTTCAGAGTAGGTGGTCATTCTGTGATAAATCAAACTGGAAGCTGCTGCTCAAGACTGCACCACTCAAGTTGTCACCATTATTGCCTAAACCCATTATGCTGGCAGATATGCAACATACTCAGTATTGTATCTGGCTATGAAGTGAAGGACTCCATGTTTCCCTTTGTCTCTGACCCAGGAGTCTTGTGTCTTCAACTAGCATCCATGTATAGCATAAAATTTTAGACCTTTCACAATTCTTGATACCTATAGATAAGCGTTTAAAAACCTGAGATTCAGCAGGTTCAGTAGTTTTCATATATCATATTTGAACTGTGGAATGTATGTGTATGCATGTGCATGTGTGCATACCTTGATGTTTCAGTTAATAAAATCTATTTATAAAATTTCATTTTGAGTGTGCATAAAAATGGGAATGTTTGGACTAATACGAAGAGTTGCTTTTAAGATATGCTTTGTAGAGACAATGCTAATTGAGGTACTAGCTTAAATGTTCCCCTACGTAAACTGTTGCATAAAGAGAAGCTAAATCTTTAGATTACTATTATTTAAGAACAAAAATATTTCAAACATCTTGTATCCGTATCACCAATAAGTAATAAAAGGCTAAAAGTTCTGTTGTCAGCGTTCCCATTGTGGCTCAGTGGTTAACGAATCCGACTAGGAACCATGGGGTTGAGGGTTCGATCCTTGGCCTTGCTCAGTGGGTTAAGGATCCGGCATTGCTGTGAGCTATGGTGCAGGTCGTAGATGCGGCTTGGATCTTGCATTGCTGTGGCTGTGGCATAGGCTGGCAGCTACAGCTCTGATTAGACCCCTAGCCTGGGAACCTCCATATGCTGCAGGTGCAGCCCTAGAAAAGACAAAAAAAAAAAAAAAAAAGTTCTGTTATCATCATATACATATATAGAACCTTGTTATTGCCATTTATTTACCTGTTAGTGTGACTTTTTTCTAGGAGTTTTGAAGTTTCATTATGCACTAAATTATTTTTTTCAAAAAATTTGTCTTATGAAACATGGTAAGTGAATTAGTGAAAGTAAAATACCAAATTCAAAGAATGAGTGGGTAGGATTTTATTTGACCCCTAGCCTGGGAACCTCCATATGCCACGGTGCAGCCCTAAAAAGACAAAAAAGAAAATCTGTGATTTAAATTATTGTTAATAACAGTTTTTTTTCCTCAAAATTATATTTCTTTTTCCATGAAAAATAGTTTTATTAGATCTACTGCCATACAAGCTAATGCATTACATTCCACTAGAACAAATGACAACTGTGGGCTGGTTTTCATTGCCATGGAAAACAAATGAAATTTTGAAAGTTTAGCTTCTTTGGGTTATTTCCCACATATACAGTACCAACTGAAAAATCACTCCTATCCTCAAGAGTGGGGAGGCAAACGTTCCTTCAACAGTTGGTGAAGCTTCTTTATCAGTAAATGGAGTCTTAGATAAGAGAATAAATGTTTTATAGACATGAATATTGTTTTCTACCTGGAAAGGCAATGAATGAATCACCCTGCAATATCTTGTAGGATTCACTGCAGACAAAGTATTTGATGGGAAAGTTTCACTAAACAGGGTTTTATGGGAAGAAAGTATCTTTTGACTTTTTACATGTTTGGGAATCATTTTGTATTTGGTCTATTTTCTCTCCTCAGAGATGGTTACATAGTTAATTATTTTCACACTTGTAGTGATTCTACCATTGCTAATTGAAAAGTGTTTTGCCATTACTTTAGTGCCTTGTTATTCAGTTTTAGCAACTGCCCTGTGAGGCTGGACATCATAATGAAATTCCTTCTTTAAGAAAAAAAAAAAAAAAAGGCAATAACGTGTACTTAAATTTATTTCCCTTTTGTCTGAGAGAATAGCAAAGCAGAGTTCTCTGAAGAACTTACTCCACTATTTTGTTGGCTGTCTATATACAATATGCTAAGCAAAATATCAAAACTATCTTTCTTTTCACCCATTATTTTCTCATTTATTAGATCCTGTTTTGTTGTTGTTGTTGTTTTACAGGTGTTCAGCAAAGTGATTCAGTTATATATTTTATTTTTTGGATTCTTTTCCATTATAGGTTACTACAAGATACTGAATATAGCTCTCTGTGCTATACAATAGATCATTGTTGTTTATTTGTTTTATATATATAGTAGTGTGTATATGTTAACCTCAAACTCCTAATTTATATATCCCCCTCCTTTCCCTGCTATCCTCTTTGGTAACCATAAGTTTTTTTTCTATATCTGAGAGTCTATTTCTGTTTTGTAAATAAGTTCATTTGTATCATATTTTTTATATTTTGCGTCTTTTTGTGATTCAATATATGTGACATCATATGACATTTATCTTTTTCTGCCAGTCTTTTTTCACTTAATCTCTAGGTTCATATACATTTTTGCAAATGGCATTATTTTACTCTTTTTTATAGCCAAGTAATATTCCATTGTATATATATACACACATATATATATATATATACATATATATATATATTTATATAAGGGTATCTTATCCATTCATCTATCCATGGACATTTAGGTTGCTTCCACATCTTCGCTATTCTAAATAGCACTGCTATGAACATTGAGGTGCATGTATTTTTCCAAATTAGAATGTTCTCCAGATATATGCCCAGGAGTAAGATCGCTGGATCACATAGTAACTCTATTGTTGTTTTTCTAGGTAATGCCCACACTGTTCTCTATAGTGGCTATACCAACATACACTCCCATAGACAGTAGAGGAAGGTTCCCTTTTCTCCATGCCCTCTATAGCATTTGCTATTTGAAGACTTTTTGATGATGACCATTCTGACTGATGTGAGGTGATACCTCATTGTATTGTTTTGATTTGCATTTCTCTAATAATTAGTGATATTGAACATCTTTCCATGTACCTTTTGGCTATTTGTATGTCTTATTTGGAGAAATGTTTATTTAGGTCTTCTAAATATCAAACAAACAAACATAATCAAAAATGGGCAGAAGATCTGTTAGACTCTGTTTTTACAAATTAGAGTATCTCAAAGTCTTACTTTACTGCTACAGGTGTCATATTTTCAGGAAAACCTGCAAAACTCCTATTGTACCAAGTTCATATATATACCAAATTCATAACTTACTCCACCTACACTTAACCCAAATGGGCATAACACTTTAAGTTATCGCTTATAGATGTGTAGTTTTAATACAACTGATATGCTGTGTTTCTGAAAGAAGTAATGCAAAAAACTAAAAATGTATGATTGTCAAAATGTTTGACCATTGTATCCTGTCTCAGTAATCCTTTCAGCTTGAACACAAGATGTATTGAAGTTTGTGCTTTCTTTGTTTGTCTAACCAAACCTCCAGAATAGTGTATGGAGTCTATAAGTATACAGCATATATATGTTAGAATTTACAAAGCATTAGTTAAAATTCTAATTGCTTTTTCCCATTATAATAAATTCCTATCCAAGGTAAAGTAAATATTTAGAAAATTATTATTTGGAGAAGTAAGAATTCTGCTGGAAAAACTGCTGTTCAAAATATATTGATCCCAGAGTCCCCTTTGTGGCTCAGCAGGTTAAGAATCCAGCTAGTACCCATGAGGATGCAGGTTCAGTCCCTGTCCTTGCTCAGTGGATTAAGGATCCCTCATTGTTGTGGCCATGGCATAGGCCGGCAACTGTAGCTCTGATTCGACCCCTAGCTGGGGAACTTCCATATGCTGTGGGTGCAGCCCTTAAAAAAAGAAGGGCAAAATAATATTCATTCCTTTTTTATTTCAGAAATGCTAGAACCTCTCTGAGGAATATTTCTATGATATTTACACAATTAGACCTTTATCCTTTGTTTTCTAAAGAATATAGCCTTATTTATATAAGCCTACTTAAGTTTTACAAATGGAGCTCCTCTTTTGGAAAGATTGTATTCACTTATGAACTTCACAAAGAATCAGTAGAACAGTGATTATACTTCAAGTAAAGGAAACAACTACAATTTATAAAATCAGTTAAGAGTTTCTTGATACTAAAATAATTGATTTTCTCCTGCTTGCTCAGATATCAATGACTTTCTTTTGGTAGTTATTCTTTTCTAATTCAGTTTAGGATCAAAGAGGCAAACAAAAAAACAAAAAACAAACAAAAAACAAAACCCACAACAATCATCTCCTTTCTCCTTTCATGAGTTACCAATTGAGAATTGATACAAAAGAGTGAAATAGGAAATCCAAACATCATCTTTATACCTAAATAAAAGATAAACATTATGCTAGAATATGTGTCTTCATCTCTGGGGGAATGGGCTTCCTTATAATTAGGATAGCTACATTATTTATTATCTCAACCAGGGAAGAAAAATGGAGAAATGTTATTAACTACACTGAGCATAAATTGATACCATCCAGACAGATCAAGACACATGTTTACACTACTTATAATGAACCACAGACTTCAGCAAATACACCATCCTATAGCAGACTCTGCTGAATGATCCCAGACCTTTCTTCTGAAAGCAAACTCTTTTTGCTTCATGCTGGAAAGCAGCAAAGAGCATTTATTCTCAGCAGGCAGATTTTCTCCCAAGAAGGAAAGAACTGAGCCAAACCTTGTCAGCTTATTCTCCCAAATTTATTGTACCAAGCCTCTAGTGTTAGAGGGGACTGACAGTGAGGGACAATGGAGATCAGGGGTTATACACCCGTGGATATCTCTTCATATGGAAGAAAACATCAGGAGTCACAATTGGTCCCCCCCCTCTTCAAAATCTTTCTAAACACCAATCCTTCCACAAGTTCAGCACTTCAGACAAGGTGTGTTTTAGCAGAATCTCAAAGAATTAGATGAGGTTCTTAGCTCTTATATTTCCACTCATCTCAAAAGAAACAATATAAAGTTTATTCTTAAAAAAGTTTTTTGAAAGGTTAACCAGTTAGAAACTGGTTTCATA
Organism: Phacochoerus africanus; assembly: GCF_016906955.1. NCBI lineage: Eukaryota > Metazoa > Chordata > Mammalia > Artiodactyla > Suidae > Phacochoerus > Phacochoerus africanus. The sequence continues at coordinate 98,590,439 of NC_062553.1, read as the reverse complement.
GCCTCTGGCCATGGAGGAAAAAGAAACTGATGGAAATAAGATGGTTAGATGTTGATGTGTGGGCATAAGAAAAATTTTTGCTTCCTACCCTACGAGAGCATAATCCTGACATGAGGATGGAAGAATGGGGCCAAAGAATAAACCCAAGATAGGTTTATGCGTATGAGATCAGGTGAGACAGCCTTACTTCCTGAATGAGGGCTTTAAACTCCCTGTGCCAAGCAGTTTAAATAGAATGAAAGTACTGCATGTGACATCAATGATGAAGACTAGGATAGGATGTGAAATAGTACACTTCCCCCCCCCCCTTTTTTTTTTCAGCTGTAAGGGTAAGTTACATAGACTCAAAGGATATATTTTGCTTTTTGTTTGGGAAGGTGAAATAGGGGCAACAATGAAGAGACCAGATTGGGACATGGATTAATGTTCAGTAGTTTTCCATTCCTCTGAATGGCCATTATAATACATAAATCCCTAGAAATTATAGCAGTCATAAAGAGAATAAATCTTCAACTACTATGACAATGATTCTGATTCGACCCCTAGCCTGGGAACCTCCAAATGCTGCAGGAGCGGCCCAAGAAATGGCAAAAAGATAAAAAAAAAAAATTAAAAAAAATAATAAAATAAAATAGAAAAGAGGAGAAAATGAGTCCTGGAAAAACAAAGTTACATTCACACATACATGTATATTTATCACATTTATGGACTCTTGACACATTTTGAATGATCTTCCCATATTTGAATAATTTGTATAATTCACCCTAAGGAGAAGTAAAGTGTATCTTTTTCAGTCTCTCTTTTATATGAATAGGCATGTGACCCAGGATTTACGAATCATCCTTCCAAGAGAGGCTTTAATTTGGAAATGAGCACATTTAGGAAGTGGCAGCTATATGAAATAGATATTTTTATAGGGTCAGGAATCATACAACTTTTTAATAGCAATATGGTAATTCTTCTGCTCAATTTCAGTTTTATTAATTTGCTAAAGCTTCAGTAACAAAGACCACAAATTAAGTGGCTCAGACCACAGAAATATACTGTCTCACAATTCTAGAGACTAGTACCCTGAGATCAAGGGGCTGAAAGTGCTGGTTTTATCTCAGAGCTCTGAGGGAGGCTGTTCTGTGTCCCTCTCCCAGGTTCTGGAGTTTGAGGGAGATCTTTGACTTAGAGTCGCAAAGATTCCGTGGCTCTAAGTCAGAGATCCAGTCTCTGCCTCTGTAGTAGATGTTTGCAGTGTTAATAGGTGGGTACCCTTCACCTATGCTTTCTAGTGTGTATGTGTGTGTGTGTGCACGTGCACGCACGTGCTGGTTTTTGGATTGATGGAGTCTGTATGTGAGCCCTTTAAGAGCTGTTTTTCTGTTCCCTGCAGTTCTGTGGTTTTCCTGGACATATTCCCTTTGGTTTTCAAAGCCAGGTGGTTTGAGGGCTTATCTCTCCTGTTCAGGATCTAAGGGTGGAGGTGCCTGGTGTGGATGGAAATCAAATTCCTTGCTTTTCAGGGAGAAGTTTCATACTGCTGTGAGCCTTCCCAATTGTGCGTCACCATATTTTGGATGTGATTTTTTTGTTCTTGATCAGACCATATCTCTGCCTCTCTTATCCATCTCAATGCTGTCCTTCTACCCTGTGATGAGGAGGTTCAGTTTATTCAGTTTTCAGGACTCCTTATAGAGGGAATTATTCCACATATAGATGTATATTTTTTTATGTCCATGAAAGGAGGAATTTAGGATCTCCTGTATTGCCATCTAGAACCCTTTCCCTATTTTTAACTGTGAAATTACATACTAAGAAAATAAACCAGAACAACATGGTGGCCACCAAAACTCCTCACATATTTTTGAACATTTGTGTTTAATATTAAATAAGCAAATAAAAACAAAGGCAATTATAGCTAAAGACAGTAAATAAAACATAAAGATAAATCATTTCTGAGCTGGACACCATACGAAAAGTTTAAAAGTGTTGTCGCCTTACTTAAATTGCATATACGTGGCGGCTATTAGTAATCTGAAATAAAACACACTTTTACTTTTACATTTTGATGGCTATATTTCTGGGCTCTGCAAATGAACTGAGAATTTGAAGCATCAATATTGAAACATCAGTCTCCTAAAATTTCTGCTAGGGGGCAAAAGTTTTGAAACACATACCCACAAAAAACCATTGTCCTGATTGGGAATGGATGAAGTTAACAAATTAGGAGGATGGAAGAAATACACCCTCCATCACTGGATACCACATGATAGTTGTAAGGCAGGACCTAGATTTTGTTCTAAAACATAAATCAATTTAAACCCTCGGTTGGAGAAGATGCTTTAGAGTTAGATTACCCCCAAAAAAAAAAATCACTGTTATGTTGAAATATGGACATTGAGTACCTTATGGTAGAGAAGAGCTTCTTACATTTTAGCATGTATCAAAATCACTGCAGCCCTTAATAAAAACTAGATTGTAATCCTGGGGCAAGGCCAATGATTTTCCAAACCCTCTTTCTTTTCTTCATTCCACCAACACTCTGCTCCTCTTATTATAACAACAGTCCATGAGGCAGTAGGTATAATAGGAGGAGGGGGAGCTATGTGACCCTCTTTTGTCCCCTGCCCATCAAATATCAATATAATGGCATAAGTGAGTCTACGGAAAATGTTATTAACTGCTTTGTTGATTGTGATTTTTACTACATCCCTTAATATTATTGTATTTTCACATTTGCTGCTTTTTTAAAAAATTAGGTTTGAGGTTGTGGAGAGATTTTATTTCTTTAAGGGCAGATTCTCTTTCTCAGGCTAGGAAAGGGAAATGCCTTGGCTTCTGGCTGAAGCATTTGGGCAAAGTTCTTTATGGCATTAAAAAAAGAAAAAAAGAAAAGAAACGACATTTACTTGGGAAAATAGCATCATGTGACAGGACCATAGCAATCATAACACCTCTAGTGCCAGAAAACACTCACTCTGGGTGGCTTGGATGACTCCAAATTTTTAAGAGCATTTTTTTCTTTTTTTCCTTTTTTTTTTTTTTCTGTGGTGGAAAGTCCCTGCAGTGCATTAATGTCTACAGAGAGCTAATAGCAATCCTGTCCCTAAAGCAACTGGTTTGTAGTTTATGAGCCCATAAGGCAGAAGAATAACAGACACATATCACTGACAGCTAGAAAAGCTATCTTTCATGATTTTCTTTTTTTGCTCTTTTACCAAAAGTCTCATTTTGTAGACAAACACTCTATAAATGATGACTTAAATCGTTTCCAAAGAAGCATTTCTGCCTCAAATTATCTAAAGTCTTAAAAATGCCGTGATGTTATGTTAGCAATTCTTAATGCTTCCCCCCATTTTATATGTATATACAAAATGAAAAATGATGTTTAAAACATTTTTCTCTTTTTGCATCTGATATCACAAGTAATTCATATATCACAAGTAATTCCATAATCTTGGTAGTATTCTTTATGAAGAATAAGCACATTTGATTATATGCAATCTTTTGCAAGAATCTATATAGTAACATTATTGTCTAGTTTAGATCATGGATCTGTTTGAAACATAAGATAAATACTTAGCTGTTTTTCTAATTTATTTTCACTCTGAATTGTCGTGTGTGAAGAGAGGGGCTATTGGAGGTGAATATAATTGTTCAGGTTCCAGAGTTTTACCAGAGCAAATACCATAGCTTGCCAAATCTCTTTCCTTCTTTATTTTTTTATTTTTTATTTTTTTGTCTTTTTGCCTTTTCTGGGGCCACTCCTGCAGCATATGGAGGTTCCCAGGCTAGAGGTTGAATCAGAGCTGTAGCTGTCAGCCTACATCAGGGCCACAGCAACGTGGGATTTGAGCCGTGTCTGTGACCTACACCACAGCTCACAGCATCGCTAGATCCTTAACCCACTGAGCAAGGCCAGGGATCGAACCCGCAACCTCATGGTTCCCAGTCAGATTCGTTAACCACTGAGCCACGACAGGAACTTCCAAATCTCTTTCCTTCTTGATGGATGTATTTTATGCCTAGTAGCACATTTAGTCTCTAAAGGCACCTTCTTCTTCAGATGTCTTAGCTTACTGTGAACAAACATTCCAAAGTAAGTTTATTAAGAAGGGGAAAATGAAGACAGGTAAAATAATGAAATCTAGACATATACATTTGCACACAGACTCTCTTCTCTAAGTGTAGCTGGAGTCTTAACCACAGAATGACTTGCCTGGCCAGCTTTCAAGGACTTTAAAAGTTTGGTTCCTCTCCCTTAATTCTGTCTGGTATTGTTTTTGACCAGTAAGGCCAACTTCAGATTGGTACCCTGAGTTGGTGAGTAAAGGCCCCAAACAATTTCATAGCATTCTCCTGCCCTGTTCTCTGTGTTGTATCCTACCTCAGTTCAGACCAATCTTGATCTCTGTTCCATAAAGGAAAGATACCATTATCTGGTCCAAAGTAACTCCTCTCTCTTATTGACCTGCAAAAACTTCCTCAGATATATTGCCCTTGTTTGCATTTGCTCTCCTAGAATGATTACTCTCAATCCCAAGTAATTTTTCTCTGTCCACTTTCCTTTACCTAATTTATCAGAAGACAATTCAAATGCCATCAGGAACCAAAATCGTGACCTAAATGTGTGCTGTGGTGCTGGGAATAGAGCACAGTAATTGTCTTATCTTAGGGCTTTTTTTTTTCCCTTTTACCATTGGTAATATTAAAGCACACCAAAGAATAATGTTTTAGAATTATCTGTTTAACATCAGTTACAGGCAGGAGGTGGAGGTAGAGTTGCAACAATTTTAAAAAATACGTAGATAGATACACACATATATACATGCATAGGCATATGTATTATATTTATATATGCATATACGTATTTATATATGCATGACCACATATACATAGATTGTCTTAAATGCGTATATATGATGTTTGCTTTTAGAATTCTAAAGGCAAGAGGATTTGAGAAATACTATAGGTAAAGATAGAAAATATCTGATAGAAATATATTTTTTTGTGGGCAATAAATATTAGAGCAGTGATCTTAATGCATCTTATTTATATAAAGTCATGATTCTCTCAGAATTGTACAGTAGACTCTGCAATACTGAAGTGTGTGCTGACCAAGTTTGAGGCAGGAAAATAAGAAGCATGGGTTTGTATATAATTTTAGGTTATTATGAATGCCCTGATCAGCCAGAAATAGTTTCTTTTAGAACAATGTGTAGTTTACATCAATATTTTAAATTATTTTGATACAATGTGGCTCTGTGTTAAAACATAATGTTCTTATAAATTTCTAAGCACTCATGGATTGCTTTACAACCCTGACAACCGTGTATAAGGTCATTTAGCATGGCACATTTTACATCCTGACAAAGAGGAGCCCTGTGTCCCATGACTGTAAGCATTAGTGCTAAACACTTCAGAGAAAGATGTATGTTATCTACTTTGGTTGACCAATCTGAGGTATAACCTCTGGCATCGACCCAGCTTGGTTTGTATGCTTTAGTGAAATGCTTTTGATAACTTGGTCAGCTGTGAATCTGCTCCTCCATACAGAAATGCTTGGTTTGTTTTAACTCTTAGACTGGAAAAGCAATTTTTGTGGCTTCTCAGAAAGCTGATCTTTTTTACTTTAAATTTGGAATAGCTGAACATCTCTGACCGCTGTGCAATATTGGGAGGGAGACTGCTGAACATACAAAGGTTGCAGCTGTGCTTCTTTTGCACAGTGCAGAGTCAATTGTAGTGCTTAGATTATAATGCATGGCTGAGATTTCCAAGTGTACAACGGTTGATGGACCAGAATCAGCTATCATAAGAGCAGATGGGCATCTATAAAATGAGATCATTGAAGAGAATGTCGATTAAAGTAAAAGTTTGTACAATTATATTGTTCTAAGATGGGGGTCCTAATTGTATCTTCATCAACTGATTTGAAGGCAAAATGCTTTCTCTTTATTTTTCCATTTATATGTGGAAAACATGGAAGAAAATAAGAGGAAAACAGATAATGAGTTTTGACTCCATATAAATGACTTCTTTGATCTCAGAAAAAATATTTTGTTTCACCCAGTATGATTTTTTAAATTATGCCCATATTTTTCAATCTAGAGATTAAATGAATAATTATTTTTTCCAAGTGTTCTATCAGTGAAAGCCTCACACATTGACATTATAATCACTTTGTGTTAAATTTAAATGAACAGTGACATATTTCTAGTACTTGTAGTCCTTTGGTTAAAACATTTTTCTTTTTTGCATCTGATATGTGTGGCCTTATATAAGAAGTTAATTCTGTAATCTTGGTAGTATTCTTTATAGAGAGTAGACTCATTTGATTATGTGCAATCTCTAATGCTTCAGTAAACCTAAATGCTACAGAAAGTATTATTTAAGAAAAAATAGTTTAGCATGAAGTTCCCACCAGTGAAGCAAAAAACAAAATCAAAGAACAAAGCAAACAAACAAAAAAATTCAGAAAAAAAAATCTTAGGAAACTAAATAATTTAGGCAAGCTAAGAAATATAAACCAAGACTGTTGTTTTAAGATTTTTATAAAAGTATATAGCATTTCAATATTACTTATTTTTGATGATCCAGATTATTTTGGTCTAATGATTAATGATGCATTGCTTAAGATGACACTGCTTAGGGGGATAGTTTCCAGGAAAGTGTCCACTAACACTTACTTTTTTCTGTGGAAGAAAACTCCAATTCACCAAAGGATAGAGTAGTAATCTTTAGAAGGAAGGAAGGAAGGAAAGAAGGAAGGAGAAATAAAGAAAATAGAGGGAGGGAGAGCAGGGAAGGGGTGAGGGAGGAAGGAAGGAAGGATATGTATTTAATGTCACTTTATAAATAGATTCTTATAAAAGATTGCAGATAATCAGGCATGTTTATTCTCCATAAAGAAAACTGCCAAGGAGTTCCCTATGCTGCAGCAGGTTAAAAACTAGGCATTGTCACTGCTGTGATACAGATTTGATCTCTGATCTGGGAACTTCTATATACTGCAGGTGTAGCCAAAAAAAAAAAAAAAAGCAATTCTGTGAAGATTACAGAATTACTTGTCATTTAAACCCTTGAGCATTAGATGCAAAAGGGAAAAAATAGTCTGTTATTGCACCTTCGAGGAAGGGATATTTGTGTATCTTTTACTTCAGGAAAGTAAAGCTCAAGAATATTAATTGTGCTTGAAAATTGTTTTAAGGTAAGTAGAAGAAAGGTCCTATATTCTACTACATTTCAGTAGAAGTTAAAATATATTTTGCTGAACACAGCTCTCTTGATTTAAAACAAGACAAAACAAAAAAACTTTTAAAGGCAAATAGAAATTATCTGTTCCTGATCATTTTTCATTTAAATCATTAAAATTTTGTTTTCTTCATTTCCATGAGTTATGCAAAATCATTAGCAGCAATTTCATTAATCATTTTAGCTGCATTTCTCTTAAATGCAGGCCTGTTTTCCAAGTATAAATAAGTTTGAACAAATGGTTTGATTTGTTGGAAACTCCAGATGTGAATTTTGAAATATAGCTCATGCTATTATTCTGGTTTGCAGTAAAACATGGATTAAGGCATAAAAAGAAGAAGAAGAAAATGCTTGTTAAACAAATAGATAATTAAGCTTTGTTTACCATTCCATCCACAAATTTTATTGTTTGCCAGAATATAGTGTTGGCTTGAGAGATGGGCTGTTAGTTAACTCAAAGCCAAACAATTTAATATTTAGAAAAATAATAACTGAATTTTGTTGAAAAACAAGTTACTTGCAGATTTCACTTAATTCATGTTGCCACCATTTAGTATTTGTATATGTTCCAGCTTAGCGTGGATCATCGTGCTAAGTTGATCTGAGTTATTTCAGCCCTGTGCCTGTCCTTTAAACAATCTTCAGTCATAGGTAACTAATATGACCAAATATGTTAATCAACTAATTCAAATTCAAATAAATATTTCAAATTTTAAAAACACTTTCATCATTTCATCATGTCATTCTGACTTTATATCATCAGAGAGACACAATTTATAAAGCAACATTTTGTGTATGAAAATGCAGCTGATTTTAAAAAAAACATTTGTTGGCAAAATATAAAGATATAATAAACCATTTTATTTATCTGTCTTTCTTTCTAATCTATCATATATCGGATAAACACAATTAAATGTCATTTGGATATTGTTGCTACCAGACACACTTCTACTTCTGTAATACAGAATTTCATGTTACCATATTGCCTTGTTATAATTTCACCCATCAGACCAGAAAGCAGTTTTAAGACTTCTGCCATTCTTTGAGAAGACAAGGGAGACTAGGCACTCACATATTCACAGTGAGCATAAAATTTGGTAATAGTCTTCAGGGGAATAATTTACTAGTGTACATTAAATTTTAATTGTGCACAGAATGCTCTTTTACAGAAATTACATCATAGTACAGATGTTCACGGAAGCATTGCCCTAGCAATGGACACCACTTACTTTTCCATCAATAAGGGAATAGTTAAACTATGATAAATTCATTAAAGTGAATACAGAGCGGCCATGAAATGGAAAGAAGAGATTATATATTGAATGCTATGAAAAGATGCATATGCAATTGTTAATAGAAAAATAAAATGAAGAATACCTAGAAAACTATTCCATTTTTATATAAAAATGATAGCTAAATATATTTACACATATCATAAGAAAGATGCCTGGAAGAATAGCACCAAGCTTAGGTGGAGGGATGGAAATTGGACATTGAGAGGGTTTGACTCCTTGCCTTTATGTTTATGCCTATATAACTTAGGAAAAAGATTAGTTTACCTTACAGGTTTTTCTGCTCTTTTCTGCTAAAATCCAATCTTGAAAATGGCACTTATTCCTCTTCGTCAGCATTTTTCTTCTTTCCTGAAAACTACTCTCCATCCAAAATAAATATTTCTGCTGTGCCACAAAACAAATTATTCAGCTTTAAAATTGCACAGCCTTTGCCATATAGTAAATTCCACTAAGCCATGGTAAAACTCCATCTCTAATTCAGAAAATGTTTATGTTTGACCATTGGGAATGATGATAAATTGTTTATGTTACTCTTTGTCTTCTGGGGAAGTGTTTTCATTAAGTCTGAATACTATCTAATGATTAAGACAGGAAAGTTTGAGAAAAGCTACTGCTGTTATTTGATCACTAAATACAGAACACATTAAGATAGAGTGAGGAGTAGGGACAGATGGCCATTCTATCTGTTCTTGGGCTCGCCTTGCTACCTAGTCTCCTGCTGTACAATGTGGGAGTAAAACATCTTTCTCACTAGCAAGTGACTCTCTTTCTCTTGCAGGGGAATGTTATACTCTATTGTTGAATATTTTCTTAGTGTTATGACTCTGTGTGTGTGTGTGTGTGTGTGTGTGTGTGTGTGTGTGTGAATTCACAAGGAACTACAGGTTTAAATAGGTGTCTGAGAAATATTGTTTTTGCCATCTCTAATTTTGGCCCATCTCAAATTAATTAAAATAAGTTCATACTGCAGATAAATCTGTTGGCTCCATTACTTGTAGAGCCTCCTCATTTTTAAGTATTTTAACAATTTAAAATATTAAGAAATTATAAAGTAAACATGTAATTCTGTATTCTGCATTTTGAGTTAAGATTATTTCTGTATTTCTATGTAAACATGGCTGAATGATATCAAACAGGAAAATGTGTTATTGTATATTCAATCAAAACCAAACCTTCAGCATTTGGTATATTTCAATTTCTGATATTTTCTATGATGTTGTGATGAATATATTTATATATCTGGACTTCTCCTACTTTAATGTGTTGTCTTTGGAGATATTCCTGTATATAAAATTACTTTATTGAACAGTATGACTTGAGGTGCATGGAAAACTGCCCTCAAATTTACCATTGTATATTTAGAAAAATATCAATAATATTGTCAACTAAATTTTATTAAATTCTACAATAATTTGGAATACTTATATAAAAAATACTGATATTGAGTAATGAGTCTTAATTGATTAGGATTTGTTTTATCTTTATGTAAGACATAATTTTTTCATAACATTTTCGAGGTTCTATTTCCCTGGCTAATGAAAGGTTCAGTTTAGTTTTATTTCGAGGACATTCTTCTTTCCTAGCTTTCTGTAGTTATACACAATGCCATAATTTAGAGTAAATACCACTGGTCTTTAGTTTGTTATGGTACACCAGTGTCCATTATCTAAACCAATTTGACCCACTCAGATTTGTTAAATATAACTACTTCTACCTCAGCTCTTAAGGCCATCACATCTAGGGTTACGCTTATCTAATATATGTATATCACCCCCAGCAGAGCCAAGCCATCTTCAGCAATCTTAGACCACCTTCAGATTCAATGATGCAATGAATGGGAGGACTCACAGGACCCAGAAAACCATTATGCATACAGTTGAAAAAGGATACCATTTGAAATCAGCAAAGTTAAAAGCACATAGGGCAGAGACCCTAAAGGGACAGGCATATACTTCCATGTGCTCTCTTCTGGTAGAATCATAAAGACAGTGCTTAACCTGACAGCAAAGTTGTATGACAAGTATGAAGTATTACCAACCAGGGAAGCTCACCTGAGTCTTGGTGTGAAGGGTTTTTACCTGGAGTTGGTCACTTATCCATGGATGAACACCTGCATGGCTGATGTTAGTTCCTCAGCCTCCCACCCCTACACAAAACAAAATGATATCTTGTAGCCTAAGGCTTCAAGAAAACAAAAGCAATCTTATCTGGCAAGATGGTCCAAAATATTAGAGGTTACCTCCAGGAGCACCTCAAGGGATAAATCTTTCTTTGGAATATTCAGGGTGTCCTCATTCAAGGCATCTCAGATTAATCCTTCCTGCACAGTTATTGATTATTCACTGCATCTTTCCTTCTTGAGTTCTTCAATTTAGATGAGTCCTATGCTTTCTTAAGGTATGGCTATGTCCAACTGCTTAAAAGACTGAGAAATTTTAAAAAGCCAGAGCTTTTCTTTAAAAATGTAATCTTTTTTACTCTCTATAATGCAGGGGAGGATTTCAAACCTTTAATAACAAATAATTACAGTGACTTACTTCCTTGTCCTCTTTTAGAGGTTAAAGAAAACTATTCCTCTCCTTCTTCCTAAATACACCTAGAAGAAAAAAAAAAAAATGACTTCCTTATCAAACTGTTCTTCTATCCCCAGAGACATCATTATTGTTTCAAGATGCTAAGTTATGAGGATAATTTGTTACACAGCAATTGTGATCAGAACAGTTAGATTTACATGTATAGGAGTCCCCGTCATGGCTCAGTGAAAACGAATCTGACTAGCATCCATGAAGATGCAGGTTCCATCTCTGGCCTCACTCAGTGGATTAAGGATCCAGCATTGCCATGAGTGACCTGTGGTGTAGGGCACAGACACAGCTCGAATCTCACATTGCTGTGGCTGTGGTGTAGGGAGGCTGCTATAGCTCTGATTTGACCCCTAGCCTGGGAACCTTCCCGTGGGTGTGGCCTTAAAAGAAAAAAAAAGATTTACATATATAATTAATATATAAATGTGAATCATTTTATGACTGTACTGGTTTTCCATTTAGATAGTCAAATTGTGTTACATAAACTAAAACATAAGTTGTTTAGAAAATTTTAGAAATAATGAACATTAAAACATATATACCTAATCCAGATACAATTATGAATTTTCTACTGTTTGATTTTTGGGGGCTTCTAATTTTGTTTTTGTTTTTAATTTAAATATGTCATAAAGAAAATATTAATTTGCAAAGTATATGCAACATGTAGGCATATATGTTCATATGTTAAATTCCATTTTCCTCAACCATAGTTACCATTTGTTTTCTTTGTTTTATTCTGTCACAGAGTTAACCTTTGAAAACCCACAATTTGGTTTTCTTTGTGTTTGTTTTCTTTATGAGGTGTCCTATGATTATACAAAAATATCTATATTTTTTACACAGGTTTTACTAAGAACACTACAACTACTTTTTCCTAAAATATATATATTGGGAATTTTACAGCTATTTTTAGTGTCTTGGTTTTTATTGTTATTTTATATAAAGCATTTTAACCTTGTGTTTTTAATGGTTCTTTAGTTAACTGTATTTTCTGCAATGAAATTTAGAGATTTCGGTCATACTTTCAAAGACCTTTCTAACTCTAATATAGAAATATTCCAGGAGTTCCCGTCGTGGCGCAGTGGTTAACGAATCCGACTAGGAACCATGAGATTATGGGTTCGATCCCTGCCCTTGCTCAGTGGGTTAACGATCCGGTGTTGCCGCGAGCTGTGGTGTAGGTTGCAGACGCAGCTCGGACCCTACGTTGCTGTGGCTCTGGCTTAGGTTGGCATCTACAGCTCAGATTAGACCCCTAGCCTGGCAACCTCCATATGCCATGGGAGCAGCTCCAGAAAAGGCAAAAAGACAAAAAAAAAAAAAATAGAAGAAATGTTAACATTTTAAAATTGAATTTCTTCCTTTTTATTTATTCCACTTTTTAAAGAATCATTTGTGAGATATTCCCCAGAGGTCTACCAAGTTGTCATAATTATTTATTTTAAAATATAGAATTTCCATTAATTAAAATTAAAATGTTATTTTAAATTATCATATATGCTTATATTGATTTATGAACCGTATAGCTAATTACACTGATATATCTGTGAATATATCATCACAATTGTTTTAATTATTATGTTGTGTCATATAACTTAATATTTCATAGAGCTACTTGATTACTTTTTTTAACTTTTAGAATCTTCTAGGCTAAACTGGCTTGCTTATTTTTATGAATAAAAAAGGAACGTAGGAAATATAGCTTACTAAACTTTTAACTAAATATAGTGCCACAGAAGTACAGGCCTGGATTAAAAGCCTTCTATGGTTCAAATCTTTTTTTTTTTTTTGTCTTTGGTCTTTTTAGGGCTGCACCCATGGCATATGGAGGTCCGCAGGCTAGGGGTCTAATTGGAGCTACAGCTGCTGGTCTACACCACCACAGCAACGCAGGATCCGAGCCTCATCTGTGACCTACACCACAGCTCAATGCAACACCGGATCCTTAACCCACTGAGCAAGGCCAGGAATCGAACCTGCAACCTCATGGTTGATAGATTCGTTTCCACTGCGCCACAATGGGAACTCCTTATAGTTCAAATATTAAAACGAGCTTCATGCCTCCAAATATACACCAACAAAAGTATAAACACAAAGGGGTATACACTACACAAAACTAACTTCAGATCTGTCCATGAGAATAATGGTTAAGAAAACAATAGTTTCCATCATGGCGCAGTGGAAATAAATATGCCTATGAACCATGAGGTTTCGGGTTTGATCCCTGGCCTTGCTCAGTGGGTTAAGGATCTAGCGTTACTGTGGCTGTGGTGTAGGCCAGCAGCTGTAGCTCTGATTAGACCCCTAACCTGGAAACCTCCATATGCTGCGGGTGTGGCCCCAAAAAGCAAAAAAATAAAAAGAGGGAGTTCCCGTCATGGCTCAGTGGTTAACAAATCCGACTAAGAACCATGAGGTTGCGGGTTCAATCCCTGGCCTTGCTCAGTGGGTTAACGATCCGGCGTTGCCGTGAGCTGTAGTGTAGGTTGCAGACGTGGCTCAGATATGGAGTTGCTATCTATGGCTCTGGCATAGGCCGGTGGCTACAGCTCCGATTAGACCCCTAGCCTGGGAACCGCCATATGCCGCGGGAGTGGCCCCAGAAAAGGTAAAAAGACAAAAAAAAAAAAAATTAAATAATAAAATAAAAAGAAAGAAAAAGAAAACAATCTCCCAGGGTACAGACACAAGGACCATGGACAATATCATAAAGGCAGATTCTTGGCATTCCTGTTGTGGCCCAGTGGCGAAGAACCCAGCTAGTATCCATGAGGATGAGGTTACACCCCTGGCCTTGCTCAGTGAGTTAAGGGTCTGACGTTGCCATGAGCTGCGCTGTAGGTCACGGACAAGACACAGTTCAGATCCTGCGTTGCTGTGCCTTGGCATAAGCTGGCAGCTGCAGCTCCAATTAAATTCTAGCCTGGGAACTTCCATATGCCACAGGTACAGCCCTTTAAAAAAAAAAGCAACATCAAATTCTTCCTAGAAGACAAAATTTCATCTTGGGAGACAGAGATAATGTCTCTCTCCTCAGCAAAGAATAAACTTATCTTCTCCAAAGTTAGCATTATGTCATTTTATTGTAAATAATGTAACAGTGTCTCCCACGGGGGCAAAAATCTGCGGAATTGGTATTATTGTCATTGTAGCATTGGGAGTTTCACTAACTCAGAATTCCAGGGCTGGGATAAAGATCCACTGTGAACAGTATCAGCCTGGGACACTCAACAGTCATGGGATCTGGGGCTTCAGTAGTAAATGATGCAGTCATGAATTTTATGTCATGGTGATACAGTTCTTTGTCTCTGACTCAAGATTCTTGTAATTTATTTTTCATCATCAGTGACACTATAGCAGAATAATTTTTTGGCTTTTAAGCAGGGAAAATCCAAAATCCTGAAGAGTTTTGTGATAACAATTTATCTTTTTAATATTAGGTCACCTGAACCTGGGAAGTCATATTGAATCAGATACAAAGAACCACACATCAAGTGATGATGAACCTAGACTTTATACTAGATGCAGTTACAGGATGAGAATTTGGGCTGTTACTCTTAGTAAAAAGGTGAGTATGTTCTATTGGTATAGTGTTATAAGTTGACATGTGTACCCCTCAGATTTACTTGTTGAAGTCCTAATGCCCAATATCTTGTATTGTCACCTTATCCGACAATAAGACTATTTCAGAAGTAGTTAATTAAGTTGAGATGATGTAGTTAATTAAGTTGAAATGAGGTCATTAGGATGGCGCTACTCCAATGACTGATGTCTTTATAAAAAGAGTAAATTTGGACACAAAGCTATTCACACTGGCAGAATGCTATGTGAAGATGAAGGCAGGTGTTGGGGTGAGGCCTCTACAAGCCAAGAAATGCCAAAGATGGCCAGCAAACTGCCAGAAGCTAGGAGAGGGCTATCAGATTGATTCTCCTTCACATCCTTCAGAAGGAATTCATTGTATTAACACTTATCTCAGACTTCTAGCTTTCAGACTGTAAGATGGTATATTTCTGTGCTTAAGTCACCCAGTCTGTGGTAGTACTTTGTTAGAGAATATCTAGCACATGTAGAAAAAGGTTAAATGGATGTATGGAAATGAGAAGATCAGAGACTGTTTATTGACCACACAACATGTGTTTTGTTTTGTTTTGTTTATTTCTAAGTTGACATTTAAACTGCATTCCCATTCTACCTTATATTTTAGTGGGAACATGCATCTGAATTCTGGATATTACAATGCAAATGAAAGAGATAAACATAGCACTTTGTCTTTGACTCATAATCCTTCATGACTTCTCATCTTTCATTGGTAACCTTTGAAACCATGTTTTGAAATTAAAGGAACCAAAAAAATTTTTAAGTGCATCTTTGAATCAATTCAGTTCTGAAGTTAATAAGAATGACAATGGTGTTAGGTCACTGATATTTTGTACTTTATTTGTTAAAGTAGCTAATGTTATCTAGACAAATACACAGTAACAACTTCCTTACCAGTAATCTGATCACATTATACAGATTAATAAATTGGGAACCCTAGAAAGTTTGGAAAGTTTTTGTTGGGATGTTGGTGAGTGAGGAGATAATGAACCTTTATTTTACTTTATTAGGTAGCATTAACTGTCCAAATTAATAAAATGTACTTTGTTGGGCATCATATGTACTGAATAACATGAACGAGTATAATAGAGAACCATATCATTTGTAAGTAGGTGGGTGTGGGTACTAAGTGTGAGCTATGAAAATGCTAACTCTAAATGCTTCATAATCCACATTTTCTGACATTAAACTTTAAATTGGTTTCCAGTAATATTCTTTTAAAGGAATGTATATTTCATTAAAGATATTAATTTTCTGAGCACCAGCTCTGAGAAAATACTTCAGAGGTAAAAGATAAGTCGAAAGAGCCACTTCTAGAATGGAAGGATGAGGAGATCTGTAGAACAGCTCCCCAGCAAAACAAACATAACTGATGGAACTTTTTTAACAAAGAAAACATTTAAAGTCTATGGGTATTGTCTGAAAGGCATACACAAAAGGAAAAAAATATTTATTCAAGAAAATCTACATTGTGGTAAGAAGAGCAACAGTTGGTGGCACTTGATCCATGATGTGCTCCCTCTCCCCCAACTCCAAAGATTATTATAACATCTCTACTCTTGGTCGGTGTGGTGAAGATGGGACTTCCTCCGCCTTCAGTAATCAGTCAAGTGAAACAGTATCTTCCTGGGAGAGGCAAGTAACCAGCATTTATCATTCTTCCAAGCTCCGTGTTGCAGAGACTAAATTTCAAACTAATGCAGCAGAGATGTTGGATCTTACTTCCTCTTCCTGGCTTTCCTTCTTCCATAAGGTGATGGTTCTACTTCAGGAGAGGAAGACTGAGAATACCAGCTCCCTATTTATCCTTGCCCCAGTCTGCTTAAAGGGCAGAAGGTCTGTGCAGAGAAAGGCAACTAGTCTACCGGGTGCCTTGCTCATCAAGCAGGAGTGTCTCTCTGAGAGACATGGACGACTTTCTCTACTCCCACCTACGGATCAGGGACTCAGAAATTTTGCCCAAAGGGTAAAGAGAGGTCATAAAAACAAGAGTTCCAAATTCCTCTCCTCCCAAAATGGCTATATTTAGAACAGAGTGTGGGGAACTAAAACCTATGGTATTCCGAAAAACAATGGAGATATTGGTGGTAAGCAATTTAGAAGGGGCTGACTGCACAATTAAGAACCACAAACTAAACTATAGGCCAACTACTCTATCAAAGAGAACCAGGGAAAGAAACAGAAAGAGTTATTGAAGTCAGAACAAACCCTGAAGATTGACCTCAAAAATTATTTCTTTAGGGCCTCAGACTTAGTTGGATTAGTCTGGGGAGGAATTCACACCCATGGCATAATCAAAACCAATAGAGCAATCAGCTGACAGTTACTGGAGCCTAACTGCTATGTGTGATAACAAAAGATGTAGAGAGCATAACACAGAGAAGTGGAAAGGCAAAGAGAGCCCTGCGAAAACCACTAACATACCAGGATGTCTACGCAGATGCCCAGGCTGTCTACACACTCTGAGAAGTGACATCAGAGGCCTCACACTATGGGGAAATATTCTTTATTAAAATAGCCCATCCAAGTCTAAACAAACAAGCAGGCAAAGCAAACAAACATGAACAATAAGAACAAGCCCTGGAGAGGAAAGATCAGTATCCAGGTTGCTACAATGTATTATCAAAAATCAAAAACTTTTTTGACAAGAATTTATAAAACATGGGGGAAAAAAACCCAAAAAACCTGGAAGGTATATGATCATATACAGAAACAGAGCAGGCAATAGAAACTTCCTGGGAGAGGGCTTAGATATTAAATTTAACAGGCAAATATGTAAAACAACTATTACAAGTACATTCAAAGAAATAAAGAAAACATACTTAAAGGAAGTTATGATTACAGTGTCTCATCAAATAAAGAATATCAATAAAGAGACAGAAATAATTTATCATAATTGAAATAATACTTTCACTAGAGGGACACGACAGTATATTTAAAATGACAAAACAATTGCCTGTGAACTTGAAGACAGATTCATAGAGATAATGAAATCTGAAGAGTAAAGAGGAAAAAAACTAAGAAACATAAATCTCCAGACAAATAAATCATCCGATATACACATAATAAGAGTAGCAGAGATAGAGGGGAAAGAGAAAGGGAAAGATCAAATATTTGGAGCAATAATAGGTAGAAACTTGACAAATCTAATGAAATATACAAATAGTCATAAGCAAAAGCTAATTCAAATCAAAACCATAATTTGATACTACTTCTTACCAAGATGGTCATCATCAAAAATATAAATAAGTGTTGGCATAGATGTGGAGAATTTGGAAATCTCACACATTTAATTAATATGAATTAATATTGGGAATGTAAGCTCAGGTGTGGTCATTTTGAAAATAGTCTGGCAGTTCCTCACAAGTTTATACTTGGGGTTATCATGTGACCCAGGAATTCCATTCTTAGTTATATAATTAAAATTATATCCACACAGAAGCTTGTAAACTGATTTCATAGCAATATTATTTATAATAAACCAGAAGTGGAAATGATAGAAATGTCCATCAACTGATACACAGAAAAATAAAATGCTGTATATCCATTCAATGAAATGATTTTTTTAATAATAGAAAAGAATAAAGTATTGATATATGCTATAACATAAATGAACCTCAAAAAGATGATTCTAGGTTAAAGAATCCAGTCTCATAAAAGGCTATATATCTGTCTGATTCCACTATTAAAAAATAAACAGGGTAGGCAGCTATAGAGACAGAAAGTAGATCAGTGTTTGGCTAGGACTGAGACTGTTGGAGAAGGGAAAAAAAGGGACTTTAAATGGCTAAAAGGCTTGTTTTTGGGAGGTGACAACATTCAAAATTTGATTATATTGATGATTGTACAACTATGAGACTGTACTGAAGACTATTGAATTTTATACTTCAAAGGTGTCAATTGTATATTCTATCACATGAGTCTAATATCAGTAAAGACGTTGTATTTTTCAAAAGGATAAACATAGATCTCCAGAGGTTTACCTTCTATTAAGAAAATAAATATATTTATAGGATCAATCAAAATTTTGTAAGAGCTGTGAAACATTAACAAAGTAACACTGTTTTTACTAGCTCAGTTGTGGAGGTGTTTCATTTGGGAAAACCAGATAAGAATTAATATGAAAGGTGGAATTTGGGCTTCAGAATGGTATTAAATGTACACCATGAGAAAATACTAAAAAATGGAAAAGATACAACATCTTTTGGAATGGAGTAGAATGTACATCAGAGGATTGGTTTTGAAAAATGCAAATTTTGACATGATCAGGAAATGAGATCATGGCTTGCTGACTTGCCTTGGATGTCATGCTAACAAGTTTGTTCAATACTTCAGCTTGAGAATGTTTTTCAGTGGTTTAAGTAAAGTAGTAAAAAATGAGTAAATCACTTGATTGCAGCTTCTTGGTAATAGAAATTTCTCAGTTTTCAATAACAGTTGTTAAGGAACTTGGTCTTTAGAGGTGTACAATTTCTAAAGGTTGTCTGGGTTGTAAGGCTTATTTTTATTCTCTGCAAATACTGCTTTGAAACATGGCAGAGTTGGTCATCTTTCACGGTCAATGTGAAGAAAATTTACAGGGTAGTCCAAATGACAGGTAAAAAGACAGACCAATAATAACATTTACATATTTATTTACATTCTCTGTTGCCCTCAAGGGATTTTAATTATCTAGATTAAATGAAATAAATTAAGTGATATTATTGAAAGTTCAGAGATTTGGATTACTTCCTAGATTTTTACTTAATATCAGTTTCATGCTTCTGGACAACTGAAAATTCTATACATTCAAATGAAGAAGCTTAGATTTTTGTTTTTTGTTTTTTCTTTTTTGGCCAGCCTGGGGCATACAGAGTTCTGGGGCCAGCGATCAGATCCCAGCCACAGTTGCTACCTACATCACAGCTACAGCAACACCGATGCTTTAACCCACTGTGCTGGGCCAGAAATGGAACCTGCATCCTGGCGCTTCGGAGATGCTGCCAATCCCACTGCACCACAGTTGGAGCTCCTAGATTTTTTTTTTTTTTTTCTGAAACTGAGGATCCTGCCACATCAGCAAGAAAATTCAACCCTAGCAAAATGTGTAGTATGAGTTTCTCTGATTCAAGTCATACATTCTCCAAAGTGGTCTTATAATTTCAATATTTAGCTTCAAAATGTAAATATTACATTTTAATAGTGGCATTGTTATTATTATAATTATATGATTTTATTGGTTATTTAAATATTTTTATGGCTATGTGGGTGTTTTAAATTAAAATAGCCCTAGAAATGAGTTATTTTAGAGATACGAGCTACCACACCCACTCTGGTCATTTTGTAGATGAAACTGAGTCTGAGAAAGAGTGTGAGGGACACAAGGGTTTATTACAATTTAGTGCCAAAGGTGGGATACAATTCAAACATCTTAATTCCAAGTACAGTGACTTTCCTTATATACCATCCAATAGATTAGCTAACAATAGTTTGGATAATCATATAAGAAACCTAATAAAATTATCTGCCATGGTAATAAATGATTTCTACTTCTGGCTTGTCAAGGTTTTGGACTGCATAAAATATAACAAGGCCCAAAGCCATTTATTATATTCTGCTGTATGACGTTCAGTCATGGGGGCCTGCTCGAACATCCAGATTTTCGTGGATGGCAAGGGGTCAGTAAAGTCAGTTCAGCCAAACACTAAGTCTTCATGTTTGGCTGCAACACTGCTGGCATTTGCCTGCCTCAGCATGATCACAAAGTCTTACTGACTGCTCTCATATAGTGTGAGAGGAACGAATTGCATTAGGTTTTTAACAATAAAGATGCAGTTACCTTCTGCCATTTCCAGATTTCCTGTGTGACAAACGTCAGAGTTAAACTGTTGCAACATTCAGCACATTTTTATCCAGATAAATATTGAAAACATATTTAATGCAATATTGAAGGGATTAGAGCATTCAGAAAAGGGAAAGTCTGACTAATGCAGCAGCTGCACAGCATTCCAGTGCACTCAAGCTATTGCCAGCGTTTATTAGCCAGTCAAGTCTTTGACAATAAACAATCTGTGATCCGGCTCATGCTCTCTAGTGGATAGTTGTTGGAAGTTTGTTTTCATGACGGCATTAACAGCTCTTGTGTCTGCAGGTTGCCTGTTATTACTGCTTAATTAATGTTGGAAGACTTTTAATCGAGCTTTAAATGTACTTTTAACTGCATTCTAAAAGATGACTATTTTTATGATAGTGATCCACTAGCCAAAGGTAAATAAATTAATATATATCAAAAATAGAAATTGTGGAGTTCCCATCATGGCGCAGCAGAAATGAATCCGACTAGAAACCATGAGGTTGCGGATTCTATCCTGGCCTCACTCAATGGGTTAAGGATCTGGCAGTGCCTGGAGCTGTGGTGTAGGTCGCAGACGTGGCTCAGATCTGGTGTTGCTGTGGCTGTGGTGCAGGCTGCAGCTGTAGCTCTGATTAGACCCCTAGCCTGGGAACCTCCATTTGCTGCTGGTGCGGCCCTTAAAAAAGAAAAGAAAAAAAAAGCTTAAAAAATAGACATTGCAACAGAATATAGTGTATCTGTTAGCTGCAAAATTGATGTTTCATTTCTTAATATTTTATTTGAAAAAATTATATTTAAAAAAGTAAAAGATGTGGGAGTTCCCGTCGTGGCGCAGTGGTTAACGAATCCAACTAGGAACCATGAGGTTGCAGGTTCGGTCCCTGCCCTTGCTCAGTGGGTTAACGATCCGGCGTTGCCGTGAGCTGTGGTGTCGGATCCTGCATTGCTGTGGCTCTGGCGTAGGCCAGTGGCTACAGCTCCGATTCAACCCCTAGCCTGGGAACCTCCATATGACGCGGGAGCGGCCCAAGAAATAGCAACAACAACAACAACAGCAGCAACAACACAAAAGACAAAAGACAAAAAAAAAAGTAAAAGATGTGATCATTACTTTCGGCCTTCTTCCATATGTAATGTCACTGTCTATCTCTCTTTATTATATTATTATCATTTATTCTATTATTCTAACCGCATATTATCTCATGGGTTTAGAATCAGGCCTGCTTTTGAGCACATTCACACAGAAAGGCCATAGTGGTTGCAGAAACAGTTTCCTTCCTGATTGGATGAGTGATGTGTTTTCAGGACAGACTAGTTGTTTGATATTTTGAATATTACTTTTGGATAAAATAGATCATTAATGTAGCCAAAAAACAGTTTGGGTAGTGAAAAATCCAAACACTATGCCAAAGAAATCTTTAAAACATGAGGAATGTTTTCCCCTTGAAGATTAATGTCTAGTAAATAATTTGAGGTGAAAGTGGAAATCTAAACAGGAAATTAAAGGCAAATATCTCTAGGACTTCAACTGTAACACTACAAATGTAAACATAAAAGATAACACAAAAAGTAAAAACTCAGTAATATGTTACTCATATATAGCATTTTGCTAGCAATTAATACTCCACATATACACTTATACCGAGACTTATGTACTTTGCTATTTAAAATTTAAACTTCGGCTTCTTTTATTTGTCTACCTTTAATATATTCAACCTAGAGAGTATTTTGAAATTAAAATAAGATTTCTGCTCCAATAAATATGAACAGCATAAAAATTAAATGCTATAATATGTATTTATATATAAAAGCATTCACATTTATATAATATAGGAATATAATATTTAAACATTTAATTAGACTATTTTGTTTTGGTTTTGGTTTACAATGTATAGATATTGTCAACATAACCTCTAAAACTTAAATTCCTTTATTAAAGGCTTTTCCATCACATTTGTGAAAGGTCATGAAACCTTCCAGCAATAAAACTTTTGATATGTATGTAATGAAGAATTAGGGTAAAACATTATTCAGTCCTTATGAAGATATATGTATTCAACTAACAGAATTATTTTAATTAAATCAATACCATAGGATGGTTTAAAGTGCTATAGGTAAAATTTAAAGCACAAGTTAAATAACTCAAAAAATTAAACCCAAACTAGCTGTTATTGCATATGTGACATCAATCAGCAATTTATATTAATCTGTAAAAGGAATCTTTCAGCCTGGTAGTAATCTTCTCCTTTTTTAGAAAGACAACTGTTCAGTCTCTATGCAGGTTGAGATTCCACAACATAAAGCTTCAAAAAATTATCTTCTTCATAAGAATGGGAGAATGGGGAAGGATAATGTTCTGTTTATTCATATCAGAGAGCTAAATTATTGTTTAATATAAATTTCATTTCCTTAAAACTACTTACCAATATGTAATAATATGTTTTTAATATGCTGATGTGGAAACATATGAAGTCAGTAACTTTTCATCTCAGGCTTATGGTTTATGATTGTCTCCTACTAATTCAGTAGAATATGTTATAATTTTGTTTTCTATAAAGTTTTTTTTCTCAGTGTATGATATTATAATTTTCCATACTTTCTCTATCCTTGAGAAACTTACATTTTAGGTAACTGAAAAAATATCTAAACCAGAAGATATTACCAATTTTATGGGTGCCTTAATAAGAAATAATAAAGCACAAACGTATTTTTAAATACTTTTTTAAAAAAGCCTTCAAAAAATGGGATCAAACTTCTTTACACATGCAGGAGTATTTGGGCTGAATCTTAGAATACAGCTATTAAGTGTTCAAAAAGGCAGTTTTCCTACAAGTATTTTATTGCTAAAAAGTATAAAATCTTAGCTATTTTAAGACCCAACTGAAAAAATATCTGAAGATTTATATATAAAGTTTATTAAACAAAAAAGAAGTATTATATTTTCATGTATTCATCAAAGCTCTTTTGTGAGGAAAATGTAAAAAACATATGTTTATTTTATTACTGTATTAGGCAAATATTCTTTCTATTATACAAATAAAAGGTGTTATCACTTACCTGAAGGATAAAATGGAATGGAACATATAGCCAGAAAGTTCATTAAACTTTTCACTTCATTTTGGTATTTTCACTGCCGGGACTAGTTGCTTTAATCAAAATATGGAATATGCAAATGTAATATTGCTATAGTCTGAATATTTATGCCCCCTCAAATTCTTATGTTGAAACCTTAGCCCCAAATATGATGACATTAGGAAGTGAGGTCTTCGGGAGGTATGTAATGTCTTCATGAGGGTGGAGCCCTCATGAATGACATTGGTGTTCTTCTAAAAGGAGCCACGCAGAGCTCCCTTGGTCCTTCCACCAGGTGAGGACACAATGACAAGGTGCCATCTGTGAACAAGAAAATGGGCCCTCACCAGAACACAACTACATTTATGCCTTGATCTTGAACTCCCCAGCTCCAGAACTGTGAAAAATAAATGTTTTTTGTTTATAAGTCACCCAGTCTGTTAGAGTAAGTAAGAAGCCTGAAGGGACTAAGATAAATATATATTTATTTTTAACAATTTTATTGATTCAACTTTCATTCTATTCTATAAACAAATCTCTATGCCCAGCCATTGCTATGTATTCCGTAAATATTTGTTGTTAATCCAAATGACCCAGTCCTAGAATATGTGATGTTACTGCCATCCAGCCCCATCCTGCATAGTCAGTGTTCTTCTTGTTTTATTTCTTCAATGCATAGTTTGTACCAAAAAATATTTGGCTACATTCACGATCTATTATACTAAAAAGTGATATTCAAATTATTGAACAACTAATCTGAACTGGGAACAGATCACACAGAGCAAAACTCATCCAATCAGGAAAGAAACTGTTTCTGCAACCACTATAGCCTTTCCATGTGAACATGCTCAAAAGCAGGCTTGACTCTAACTCCGTGAGATAATATGGTTATAAAGAGATGTAGACAGTGATGTTACATATGGAATGATGCTGAAAAAAAAATACACTTATTTAGTTCCATTTTATTTTAGGATACAAAGTTTTTGAAAAATCATTAAGGATCAAACAGAGCACAAATTCCCTGGTAACCCAGCAGGTTTAAGGACCTGGCATTGTCACTGCTGTGGCATGGGTTTGATCTCTGGCCCAGGAACTTCTGCACGCCATGGGTGTGGCAAAGAAAGAAAGAAAGGAAAAGCTCGATTTTTGCCTTTAAAGATACCCTATTTTTTGTTGGAATTCCTATTATAGCTGACCTGATGGTGGAGGTAGGAGCTTTTGATTGAAGCAATCAAGCCAGATTACTAAAATAATTGAACGAGAACTCATCAACAAGGAAGACCCACAGTTCAGAAGACCCATAAGACAAAATTTCAAATCAGATTCAATGCCCATTTTAAAAGATTAAATCAAGAAATATCTTGGAGGCTTCTAATATGAAATAAATAGATCAAAACAGATAAACAAGAGAAACAGGAACCCCTATGAAACATAAAAGACAGGGAGAAAAGCTATCATCATTAACAGACTCAGACGGATAAAAGGGGGAAATGTATCCATGCAAGAAGATTAGGATGTAACTTAAAGGAGATAGTTGGGAACAAAAAAGAACTTTAGAATCATTAAATATTTAGCAGAAATGGAAACTCAATATATTGACCAGAAACTTAAAAGAGTGAGAAAATAAGCTAATTCAAGAAGTTATTCTGGGAAATTTCTAAGAGATTTGCCAATGCCTAGAATAAGAAATGAACATGGATCTACCTCAGCATACGACCCTACAATTTCTGAACATCCAGTGTCATTCTCAGTGAGAACAGGTTGATTTTCAGAGAGGAAAAATAATAGTTTTATATGAGAAATCAAATATCATATTTGAAGCGAGGAGGCAATGGAAGTATTCCTTAAAATATCGAGGGCATTTTTTTCCAACCTAGTATTCTGTCCCTAAAAGGAACTGTTAATTAAATGTGATTGCAGATGTTTTTCAATGCAAAGTGTTGAAAAAAGATTTACTTCCAGTAACTCATTCTCAAAAGCTACTAGTGGATAGTCTTAAAAGAAAATGAAATAATTAACAAGTAACTAATTAAAGCTACAGGGATTGAATAAAAACTTTTAAAAGGAAAGGAGAATCTGAAGGTGATAAAGATGAAGATCTAGAGAGCAAACACTTCAGAATGGAGCAATTCAGAAATCGCTGGGAGATAATCTCACAAAAAGATGTAGGACATCTAATATACTTGAATATATTCAGAAAAATGTTTTTATTTCCGGAGGTAGATTTGGTATTGGTGATTAAAGATAGAAAACTAAGCAAACAGAGATAATTAGCATTTCCTGGGGAATAAAATGCAAATTATTCAATAAAATAAAAAATAGCACTAATATTCACGACTTAGATGTGAATCATGTCTACATAGTCATAATAATGTAAATGCAAACTATTGATCTAACCAGTATTGTGACCATGTTTAGGAATGAACAGAAGGAATGTGTCTTTGTTACATTTTATGAGAAAGAGAGCTTAATCCCTAAAACAGAGAGATAAATAACAAAGGCAACAATTAACATAGTTAAAAGTCATTGCCTCTGGGAAGCAGTAGATGATGAGAAGTTTTTGAGGAGAGGTTAGAAGACTACCATTTTTCATAATGAAAGGTTTGACTCTTTAAACAACATGTAAGTTTGAGAAAATTGAATATGATCATTTAAAAAAGAAATTATAGGAAATAGATGAATAAAAGACAGTTTTGTTCAAGAGAGGTAATCCTATTTTTGAGTGAGTAAAATATGTTGAAAAGAAGCATAATAACAGCAAAAGTAACTGAGAAACACTGAATGGTATTTAATTCCGTATGATCTATACAAGTACATGTCTTCAGTCTTATTTGTTCCTTAGTTCCACTGAGACTACTTGCAAATTATTTGCAATGCTCACTAGATGAAATGTTTATTATATATTCCATTCTTTTCTTTGATCTGATGGAATACAGTTTACATTTAAATCTAATACAATTTTATAAAGAAAATGTCTAATGTTAAAAAAATCACAAAATGCTAAAAGAGCATTTTATGCTACAATAAAATGCATGATTATAAATACTTACAAATCACACCATACATAAAACCACTTTAACTTTTAACCAGATTATCATCTGGAAGGCAGTGTACACACTTTGAGACCCAGAGCCATTCATCGCTCCATTGTTTTAAATTAAAATGGAATTGTGCCAGAAGGAAAAAAAGAAACAAAAAAACCCAAGAGCAGGAATACAAAGAATAAACAGAATAAACCTAAGACCATCAAGACAAATGTAATGTGTTCTAAGAGAGTTGTAATTTTAAGTCAGGTATCAGTGAATTATTTTAAAATCATAGTACCCAGTGATCAGCACATTAATGTATTCATTTTGAAGCTTTCCTGCACAAAGGATCAGATAAGAACTGCATTACAGTGGCCCAGAGGATGACATCACAAGTAAGTACATTCACTTTGCAGACTGCTGGCCAAACAACAACATACTTGGCAGCATAAACAAGTAAGGAAAAAGGAGTATGCTTTTTAAACTTCTCCAAAATACTCTTGTTAAACCCAACTCATGATTTCAGATTATGTATAGCCCAGGGTTAAAAAGAACAATGATCGGGTTAGACTCAAACTAAATTTGTGTTAAATTTGTAGAAGTAAATGTTATGAATGCTAATAGTTAATGTGACTGATTCTCCAAAATGCACTAGTAATTTTGTTTCTTGGGAAAATTTTTATTAATAAAATGGAAATAGTTTTCTAAAGGTGCTAGTTTATAAATACACAAATAATCATTAAACCCTCACTCTAAAATGCAGAAAAATGACTCATGTTTATATTTCCATTCTTTTGCATGTGAGTGTTTGTGTGTTTGTGTATGTGAGTTTTTAAGGTGTCGGGGCAGGGGGAGGGGGTAGCATTTTGTTCTTGGAAGTTTTTCATAAGTTTTCCATGTTCAAATACAATTGTATCATGGAATGGATTTAAGATGTAAAAAATACAGTGTCATATACTATATGCAACTGATGATAACCAAATAAATTTATTTTAGTTTAGGAGAGATTTATCAAATACTTAGGAGCTTCTAGAAGCCTAGACATTCCCAACCACAACCAAGTATGGAGATCTGCCTCAGTTAAAATACTGACCCAAGACACCTAGAGCAGAAAGACAAGCCTGGAGAAATTCATTAATGAATTTCTCATATATGAGATCATGAATGTGTTTATATCATAATGCAAGCTTTTACAAAAAATATTCTTGTTTTAGGTCCGTGCTTAGACTCTTGATTCTCTCCTCTCAATGATCTGGAAGGATCTGAACTGTCTAAAGTGAGATTCAAAAAGCATAAGCTTTAAATTTCAGTGTCAGAATAGTAAAATATGTTTACTGTTGAATAAAACTTAGAGAATATGAAGACATGTGGTTTGTTAAGTTTTCCTGATTTGATGTTTAGTTACTGTTCTTTGAGAGTGTATTATCCTTGGCATGGCAATTTTATACCTTATTTTTACCTGTATGCCTGTGTGTTTGTGTGTGTGTGTGTGTGTGTGTGTGTGTGTATGTTACTTAATTCAGATTAATTAAAATTTATAGAATTGAGTTCAATCACAAAACTCTATCACTGCTTCTCTTGTAAGATTCACACTTATTTTAATAACTCTTACCCAATTCAGTAAAATACTTGATTCAGCCAAAAGGCTAAGCAAATTTATTTGATAAAGTAGGTAATTCTGTGTGAATAATCAGATTGTTTGCTCCTTATAAAGTACATTTTAAAATAGAAGACCAGGAGTTCCCATCAGCGGTTAATGAACCTGACTAGCGTCCATAAGAACGCAGGTTCAATCCCTGGCCTCACTCAGTGGGTTAAGGATCTGGCATTGCCATGAGCTGTGGTGTTACATCGAAGACATGGCTCAGATCCTGTGTTGCTGAAGCTATGGCGTTGGCCAGCAGCTATAGCTCCTGTTGGACCCCTCACCTGGGAACTTCCGTATGCTGCAGATTCGGTCCTAAAAAGACAAAAAAATAAAATAAATAAAATAAAATAGAAGACCAAAGCATGAGAAAAATAATCCATAAATCTAGCAATGCCTTTTACATATTCATGAAAGTATAAACTTTGGAGCCAGATAGATCTGTGTTCATTACCAGTTGAGGAAATATATTTAGTCTGCACACCCTTATCTGTGAAATGGGATTGATAAAACTTGTGGAAGTTTTTTCAAAGTGTAGCTTTCCACAAGGCCATATCATCAGGATCATTCGAGACTTAGATAAAACTCATTTTCCTGGGGCCTACCTCAGATCCTTGTGGTGAGCATAGACTCTGCATTATTAACCAGTATCCTAAGTGGTTTTTATCCTCACTAAAATTGAAGAGTCATGACTGAACCTTAGCATTAGTGTTTGAATTAATATTAACAACCGAAACATTCAAGACCCTGGTGAACTGAGTTGATTCTGATCCTATTCTTAGTAGGGAAACCATGAACTCTAAATGTGATGTTGGCAAGGATTTTGTTGTAAGGGAGGAGGAGGATTCTAGTGGACTGTTCCAGGGCCCCAGAGAGTAGCAGCCTGGGGTGGTGGGACTAGAAAGTCCTCAGGCTTGTATGTGCTGACACAAAATTGCCTTGAACGCTAGAGCTCTTACAAAGCCTGGGCCTGAATGTCTGTATTGAACGCACATGAACATAATCTTGTGGGCTGTGTAGTTAGGGTGAGTGGACTTGCAGCAGGGAAGACAGAAGACAGCACTGTAAATGCCACCTATTTTCTCAAGGTCATTCCTCCTCCTTGGACAGTTTATTACCACTAGGTGAGCACTGCCCTTAAAAGACTTGAAAATATCTAGTGAATGCAGTAGAAAATTTGTTATTAATCCACAAAAAGGATAGCAAAACAAACAACACAATTAAGAAGAGGATCTGATCACTCTAATAACAAAACATGTAAATTCTGCCTCTCCTTTCACTGCAATTACCAATTGCAGGACAAAGCAATTGATGATAAAGCTTTTTCCATTAATAGATAAGTAATTAGTTGAAATTGTATAGGAGTTCCCGTAGTGGCTCAGTGGTTAACGAATCTGACTAGCATCCATGAGGACGCAGGTTTGATCCCTGGCCTTGCTCAGTGGCTTAAGGATCCAGCAGTGTTGTGAGCTGTGGTGTAGGTTGCAGAAGTGGCTCAGATCTGGCGTTGCTGTGGCTGTGGTGTAGGCCAGCAGCTGCAGCTCCGATTTGACCCCTATCCTGGAAAACTCCATATGCCACAGATGAGGCCCTAAAAAAAAAAAAAAAAAAATTGTATAATAATATTATGGGATATCAAGACATTTAAGGGTATAACCAAAGTAACACTATAAAGTATTCAATACCAATGTTGCCTTTTTTTGTTTCTGTTTTTGGGTTTTTGGTTTTTTAGCAAGGTATTAGATTCAAAAATATTGGTTTGTCTGGCTTTGGATTAAGCAAATTGGCTAGATAGAAATGCATTTTTCTTAAGTATCTAATTGTGAATGAAAATATTGTGGAATTAAGTTTAAAACTGTGTTCAGAACAACTCTGCAGATTTTGTAAATTATTTTTTAATTGTTCTTTAGATGCAAAATATGAATGTGTTCTAAGGCTGTGAAAAATCAATTAAAATCCATTATGCAGGAGAAAGTATATAAAATATAAGAATGACTAAAGGAAATATTTAATGGGAGGGAGAATGTGAAAGGTTTATCTTTTACTGTTCCCTAGATAATATACATCTATGGATTTATAAATGAGAATTGAATTACACATTAGAGATTACAAATCACACATAGCTCTCTTTCCTAGTCACCCTGTTACAGTAGGTAGAACAAGTTCATGGAAAACCTGGGCTACATTTGGAAAAAGAAAAAAAAAAAAAAAAGGCTCCTGTATGTTTCGGAGCAGAAATAACAAGAGGCCTAATGGTTTGAGCTTGGTCGGGTATTCAGCTTCAATTTAAGGATTTGTTAAATCCAATCTTTGAATTTCATAAAATTTAGCAGTGTATGTAGTGTGTGTGATGTGTCCATATGCACATCATTTACATAAACAACTTTCTTATTCACTGTATAGAAGAGGTAGAGGTATGTGGTTCCCTTAAGCAAATCGGTTATGTTTAATGGTTCAAGAACAACAATGGGCAGGTCTTTACCACAGGACTAAAGTCCTGAAAGGAAGAGTGAGTATGACATTTCTTACAGGGCTACTAGAATTAAACAGTGAAAAAAATGGGAAAATGTGGTGAATAAGTCCCATTTTCATTGTTAGTTAAATAAAATATGATGTTAAAATGTAACCCCAAATAATATTAATAAATCTAGAAAAATGTAAATGTGCTCTTGTAGTTCAAAATAAGCTTTGTCAGAGAGGAGGAAAAAAAGGGAAAATAACTTGCAGTATATAATTTGTTTTTTCAGTATTGCAAAACTGGGGAAAAAATCCTGACAAGAAAGCTTACACACTAAGAGCTAAACACATTTTAGAATATCAGTATTTTAAATCCTAAACTTGCTATGGGATGTTTATTTTCTAGGACTTTATAGCTACATGGTTTATGTATGGCAGGAACTGAAGGCTGATATTTATATTACTTCAGTCTGTGAAAGATCTTTGATAGGCCTATTTATGATTTAGAACTGGTTAGAATTTAGGTTGCCTACAGCTCAGGTTTCGTGTTACGTCTGGCAATTTTTTCTTCATGTCACAAAAATTTTTCAGCTTGAACACAATAGCCTCACAAAATCACCAAAGAGAAAAATGTTGACCTCCCCCCCACAACAGGCATTAAAAACAAACAAACAGAAACCTAGAAATCTGTTCTGCTGTTTCCTTGTACTTCTCCAAGAGTGTTGGTGGTGGTCTTTGGTACCCATGGTCCTAACGACTGTATGAGACTGTGCTAAGAGACTGTCCTTATACATCAATTCCCAGATAACCTTGTCAAGTACACTGCGGGAAAACTGGTGACAGTTTTGTTGCTTTTTGTTTTGTGTAAGAGATCTCAATGACACAAAACAGAAAATCCTTGGTTTGTCCTGCTTCATTAATGAAAGTTAAATTTTGTCTAAAACATAGAAGAACTGACAATCCTAGTGCTGCTGTCACTGGACAGGGCAAATTGCTATGGGAGTGAACATATCTTAACAGATTTTTAGGCAGTGAAGAAACTTTAGAAAACTTCCCATGTCTCATTTTACAAATCAATAAACTGAGGCAAAAAGCCATGAAATAACTGTATTCACACCATATGCTAGTATCAAAGCTACTTCCTAAGTAGCCTAATATCATTTTGCTTTATCTTTCACTTGTGACAAATGCTAGAAAGTAATTATTGTAATTAAAATGTATATAAGTACATTAAATTAACAGTTTGCATTTTTGATTCACTGTTCTCGGAAAATATTTTTGATGTATTTGAGTCCTAGAGTAGTCTCAGAATGTAATATATTTGATGTGATTTTATTTAGTGAAGACTGGAAGACATGCCTCACACATAGCAAAAAACAAACAAACAAACAAAAAAACCAGCAGCTAAAAGTCAACATTCCCCAAACAACTTCTAAGGCAAGCACCATGGGAAATATCGGGAATTTGAAAATTAAAAAGACACTGTTTTGGACTAATGAGCAGTGTACTACTCTATGGTAGTATATATTTCTATAATGCACAGTTTATTAAAGGAGGGGCAGCCCAAGAAAGATGATCAATAAGTACTTGATAATCAGTTTATTTTATTAGCTAAATAGAGTCTTCAGTTGACTACTTTGCATGTTTTGTAAAATGAAATCAACTTTTATTATCATAAAATTTGGAGGAGTTCACTACTAACACAACAGATTAAAAGGGCTAGTTTGAGCTCTTTGAATGTTGTAAAATGCAAAGCATTTTGGATGCTCTTACCAGTGATAAAATATAACTTTCAAAAGGTAAAATCCTGACTCATAGGCAAATATAAAATGCATACCGGTCAAAAGTTTTATTTAACTAATTAATGAGTGAACCAGTAAAATGTTGAAACCAGTCCAAGGAACATTTGAAAAACAAAGCATAAGCTATTTAATAAAGGAGTGTCAGGGCAAGATTGTTGGGTTAAATACAGAACTAGTTAGTGTCCATACAGCCACAGGTCAATAAACCATAATCTTTGAGGTTAATTTTTCCACGGGACAGAATCCATTTGCATAACCATCAGAAAGAGAATATACAAATTGACCTCTGTCCCTTAAGAGTTGTAAAATAGCTCAATAAATAGAAAATCAGTCAAAAGGGTTAAGTCTAAGACATCAATGAAAGAACACCCAGTAATCTCTTTTCCCTATTTTATAGCTTTGGAAATCTTTTCTCATACCAACATCTTTATATATTGAGGCACGAAGCCTTTGTACAAGAACCCCAAATAATTTCTCCTTTCTACCTTCCAAATCCCTCACTTGCAGAATCTATTTGACTTCAGTTAGTCCTACTGAATTTTTTAAAGCTCATTAGCCAACTGCCCAAGTTCTGTAACAGAAAATAAAAAGAAAATTTCTGAGTAGCAGATTTTCTATATTTGCTATGTTATTTGGAGGACAAAACTTTTTAAACTTACTATATAGAATAGGTCCAATTAAAGTATATTTAAATTTCTGCTTGAGGTCCAAAAAAATGTAAGATGCCTCCATACTTCAGTGGGTATGTGGGAATTTAAATTTAGCAGTTGAAGTTGTAACAGATTGAAAAAGAGGAAAATAGGGGATTTCTGAGGCAGTTAATCTAGAGTGTTTCTGGACAAATTAATCTGCCCGTTAAGCCCCTCAAAAACAGAGTTTTTGGAAATTTCTCTGCTTTGAGGCTTTGCCTCAGGAGATCTAATGATTTTCTTGTTTTTGTAAGACAGGGATACAGAGGCATGCACTTGTTGTTATTACACTAGTTTCCATTTTCTCTTATCCAGTGCTGCATAAGCGACAGTGAGAGGAAAGAAGGTCTACTAACCCAGTGGGAGAAATAGAAAAAATTACTTATGAGTTCAGAGTATCGATGAGATGGAAATCCTGAATATGTGAAGTAATAGAACTTCATGCTGCAGGATAGAAATTAAAATTAATCACTGAGATATTAGTAAGGTTATACAATATGATAGCAAACTATACAGTCTACATTATAACACATGATTTTAAAAGCATATATGATTTTTTTTAAAATAAAAAGTACAAGCTACCTAGTAAGAACTGAGCTATGCACAAGTGTGTCTTCAATTGTGTAATCTTGTTATCCACACTAATGTTGAAATACAGTCTTAATGAGAAATGCTGACTGGAGCCCTAGGTAATGAGGATAACCTCTTCATGGGAAATTATACTGTATTATTTCTTTTTTGTAGTCTTTGACATAGTCTTTTTTTTTTTTAAGTTAACTAAAATTTGAAATTCTAATAAGGATGATTTTTATAGAAGAGCAAAAATGCCCAGTTGCTATGTTAGGCTTAACTTAACATAAACTTCATAAGCTATGGAATTACTTTCATAAACAATATTTGTATATCTTCAAGTTTTAATGTTTCTCATTATTTATTTATTTGTCTTTTGTCCTTTGCCACACCTGCAGCATTTGGAGGTTCCCAGGCTAGGGGTCTAATCAGAGCTGTTGCCGCTGACGTATACCAGAGCCACAGCAATGCCAGATCCGAGCCACATCTGTGACGTACACCACAGCTCACAGCAATCCCGGATCCTTAACCCAGTGAGTGAGGCCAGGGATTGAACCCTCAACCTTATGCTTCCTAGTCAGATTCGTTTCTACTGCGCCACGACGGCAACTCATTATTTTGTTGTTGTTGTTGTTGTTGTTTCTCAGTATTTAATAGTAGGATAAGCTCTTTAGTTTTTCTAGATATGTAACTCCCATATATTGCATTGTTCCTAAGAGGAAATAGGCTTTGGATAATGGTTTTGAATACAGCTCAGGTGTGTATTTCAAGAGCTTTTCAAATGACTATTATGTTGAGATATTGAGTTTCGAAGCAAAATCTTGAATGAAAAATTGAAAAAATTATAAAAATGTATAATCTAAAGAGATGAAAAAATATTTTGAGACTTGCATTTTCACTAATAATAATTATTATTATTATTGTTAGTAAACCAATATTTCTCATTCACCCAAAGCATCGTTTCTTCACACAGGAAAATCCAAAGAAGATTTTCATCCTTCCCATAAACTATTTTGGCAAACTTATTTATAGTGTTTATCAAGGAAATAATTTCAAATTGTTTACTATAATCAAGATTACTCTTGTCTTGTAATCTAAACTAGTACATAAGTTTAAGCATGCCAGGGCTATATTTTGCTCACTGCTACATGCCCAGGACATGGAAAGAGAACTGTGTCCACAGTAGACTGTTTTTATTGAATGAATGAATTAGTTAATAAATGTTTTAAATTTGAAAATATTACACATAATATGTATCACAATATTATTTTAAGGCTACATAGTGAACCACTCTATGTAGAATAATTCAATCCTCTAATCTTTGAATATTGTTTTCTACTCTTCATCATTATAAAAATTTTATATCTTTATGTTCATCCCTAATTGTTTTGGGGATAGATTTTTGGAATTAAAGTTCAACATATAGGAGTTCCTGTCATGGCTCAGTGGTTAACAAATCCGACTAGGAACCATGAGGTTGCGGGTTCGATCCCTGGCCTTGCTCAGTGGGTTGACGATCCGGCGTTGCCGTGAGCTATGGTGTAGGTTGCAGATGTGGCTTGGATCCCACGTTGCTGTGGCTCTGGCATAGGCCAATGGCTACATCTCCGATTAGACCCCTAGCCTGGGAACCTCTATATGCCACGGGAGTGGATCTAGAAAAGGCAAAAAAAAAAGACAAAATAAATAAATAAATAAATAAATAAAATAAAGTTCAATATATACTAATTGTCTTCCTAATTAGTGTATGTACCAATATAATTAACTGTTTCAGTGGAACTTTTTTTTAATAAAAGTTTTCTGGAAAAAATATGACAATATTAAATCTGTATCATTTTGGCATTATTTTAAAACATATAGAATGTAATTTTGCATCATTGTGTTTTATTTTTCAAAGAATATTTTAAAAACTGGTTTATAGTGCTGGCTAGAAAGCTACTCATGTTTTGTACAAATTGTGGCAAATATAATTAAGGCCAGCTATAACACCAAGAAAATTTCTACTGTAAATAATACATCTCATCCGTTTTCATACAATTGTTGATCTAGAGTTAAAAACAAAAGAGTCAATACGATGTAAAAATCTCTCATTTCTGACACATGGCCCCTTAGACTTGGTATTTTATATAATTTTGCTCATAAATTTATCTTACCATCTGTCTGGGCAAAGCTAACAACTTCCCTTATTTTGGCAATGCTGAATGAATGCATTTCTACAGGAAGCCTTGACATATTTATTTTATGCTCTTTCATGAGGGTTACAAAATATGTGCTGCAGGATCTAGGAAAAAAAAATGTGCTAGCAACTAAAAACTGTTAGAGGCTATGATTTTTTCCTTTAAAATCCCTTGAAAATCTCATATTTGATTTTCTTAGTACTCTCCCTAGTAATACAGAAAGCGAGATAATTCAGCTGTGAAAACAAGCAAAATTTCTTCTAATATAGAACAGCTGAGTGCTTCAACTGTCTTTACAAGGAATCCACTCCTGTAGCCACAGGTATTTTTTTTTAATCAATTTTCTATTATGAACACAGTGTGGTTAATTAAGGGTTCTCCTTTCTTATTGTAGAAAACTTAGAAGAATATAAAGGCAGAGGGAGCTTAAATTGTTTTAGTTTGTGTTACTTTGGCCTTGAAAAGAAAGAGAAGAGGATAATTTAGCCAAAAACAACAAACATCCAGTTACCACAAATTTCAAACTCTCAAGTTTAGAGTGAAAGAGACCCATTAATTCAGGGATATCGAGGTTGCTGGTGAAACTGAATATCAAAAAAAATACTGTCCTGTGTGTAGCTTCCTTTAGGAGATAGTGTTTTGGGAAAATATCTTTGCTTGTTACTTAAGCTCTTTGTAAAACAATGGAAAAGAGTGGAGGCAATAGAATCATGTTGTCTAAAGTATACATCCACTCATTCAGAATCCCAACAAAGTGCATAAACTCTGGCTGCTAAGAGAAAAATAGAAGTAACGGTTTCCTGAGAATTGTTAAGCCAACATGCTATTAAATATACCACCTAACATTGTTCTTTTCCTCTCCTTTTTCACTCTTGCAGCTACCACATGTGATGGAAGAAATCCAAGTTAAACACTCTAACCAGAACATGTTCCAAGACAGATGACTGGGCCTCAGGCTTGGCCAATACAATGCACTTCTATTCTCTATTTATTTTTGTAGTTCAAAGAGCTGGCAGTAACTGAGTTGATGCCTGCCATGAGGACCAGTGCACTCCTGATTACTGCCCAGTGATTTTTTATATCTGTATGCCAGCTACTCAGATAGACCACGTATAAAGAGTAGGGGGATTTTTTGAAAGGAAAAGAAACCCCAGCTTCCACTTAGGCTTTGAAATTTCAGATGATCTACTGCCAACTTACAGACCTTGCTTTAATCAGAGCAGCCACATGAAAAGGCTGTTTCTATTTACCTTAGGTCATTGATAAGTAGGTCAGTGATAAGTAGGCCGTGCAAAATTTCAACTTCTCCTAAAGTTGGCATGTTCTCCTCTACCAGAGCTGAGTCTTGATTTCATTTTCTGAATAGAAATATTTACAACCCTGTCATACATGAGTTTTAGTCCTCCTTCTATCTACTAACACATGGGCTTTTAAGAGAATGCTTAGGGTAAATTGGAAGTTGTTTTCCAAAGATGGGTCCATACAGACTTAAATAGTGTCTAAACCACTCTATTGGTTAGTATGATCAGGCTACTCAAACGTGGTGGTTCTCTTGCTCTCTGTACATCTCCTGCTGGACCAGTGCCTGCTTCACCTATGCCCTACTCATGTGCCTGACCTTCCTACACACTTGCCCCCATCCTAGCTGCTGACTTTTCTAATCTTTAGATCAGAACATCACCTGATTGCTTTTCAAAGTGTCAGTAAGGAGCATGTGCCTCTGCTGCTTACCCTGGCAACCAATAAGCCCACCTGCCATTCATTCTCCAGATAAATGGTAAACTCCACCTACTCCTGGAAGTGAAGGCTGTCTCCATTTCCTGCAGCACATGTTGGGGTCTCACTCCAGGACATTGCTTCAGACGGGTAAGCTCTCCCCATTCATTAAACCATTGCTGTCTCTGTTGCTTGTTCTGGGTTCTTTCTTTGATCTCAAGAATGGGCAAGTATAGGATGGTAGGCCTGTGGGGTGCAGTCCAACAATTGGCAGAGCCTTCCAGTAGACTGAGGAAAGGCCCGTGAACTCTAAGATGTCAGGAAATAGCATGGGAAATGGTAAGCTGTGGAGCTGTCTCCTAGCATGAGCCACCTAAAAGTTGTGGGGGTAACCCCAGGGTGGCTGTCCACTAGTTTGGGGGGCCCAAGAGTTGTGGGTGTAGCCCCAGGGTGGTTTTCCACTAGCATGGGGGTCCTGAGAGTTCTGGGGGTAACCCAAAGGTGGCTATCCATTAGCGTGTGGGGCCCGAGAGTTGCGGGGATGACCCCAGGGTGAGTTCCACTAGCATAGGTGGGCAGGGCGGGAGTTGTAGGGGTAACCCCAGGTGGCCTCCACCAGCATGTGGAGCTTTGTGGTGGCTATCCTTGATTAAAGGGGGCCTCCAAGAGAATACGAAAAACTCATAGACACCCCTAAAGCTGTTGTGGAGATATTGACCACCATTACATTGGGTAAAAAGAAATTAGACAATAAGGTGGTGGCTACAGGTGTAGGCTGACTCTTGTTTTTTATATTAAGCCCACAGAGGCTGAGCTAATAGCTGAGGCAAAGGTTAACTTGAATACTGATTCCTACTCTTCTGAAAGTGAGGCATGTTGATATGTATTAGGTTGCCCATTACTATTGATTGTTTAACCTGAATTGCTATGTCAAAAACAAACACACACACACAAAAAAAAAACCCTCTGAAAATGGCCAAAATGAGAACTCTTGATATTTGAAAATTGGTTTTTGCATATGCTGTTAAGGAAGTTAGCTTTCTAGAACAAATGGCTATTTCTCTTTCTGTGCCTTTAGATGTAAATGAACTACCTGAGAGTGAAGGAAAAGCCTTTTAACACTCTAGTAGGGAAACTGAGATCTCTGTGTCTATATAGATACATGTATGCCTGTTTGTACCTTATACAGAATGTGTCTCTGCCACCAAATGGCGTGGCCAAGATTGGTTTCTGGATGAGCTCTGTTTAAGTGGCCTTAAACAAATTAAGTGCTCTGTATAAATTCTCAGAAATAAAGGAAAAACTGCCTAGAATGAAACTCCAGTTCATGTGGGCATCTAGAAAATATTCAGTACTGAGTGAATATCTGATATTGAAGCTACTTAAGCTTGTTGGTTTGATTAATATGGATAAGTCTCTAGCATCAACAATGTTAAATATAATACTTTGGTTGTATATAGGTTTACTACAGGTCAAATAAAACCTTATATCTGTTGCAAATTTGTCAGCAAGAAAAATAACTTGATACAATGAAACTTTAAGTGAATGCGAGTAAAATAAGAGCTTTTAGGTAAATACTACAGGAAAAACTATGTTTTGGGAA
Source organism: Phacochoerus africanus (assembly GCF_016906955.1). Classification (NCBI taxonomy): domain Eukaryota; kingdom Metazoa; phylum Chordata; class Mammalia; order Artiodactyla; family Suidae; genus Phacochoerus; species Phacochoerus africanus. The sequence continues at coordinate 98,551,127 of NC_062553.1, read as the reverse complement.
TATCTGTCTGAAATAGTCACTCCAGATTTTGGTAACTTGAAACTAGACTAAGTTTAATGAAGAGACTTCATTGATTATCTGTGCCATTTCAAATAGGATAAAATATCGGAATAAGATAAAATATGGTAACATGAATTGCTGGGTGGGCCTAAATTTTATCTACATTTGCCTTCTTAAGAGAGGAAGACTAAAGCATAAGTCTTCCAGTCAAGAAATGCCTATGACAGTTCACAGTTACTTGCTTCTTGGTTTTTGCCAGAGATTAAGGTTTTTAAGAGTTAAGATTATCAGTCATAATTCTGATTATTTTAACAAGTTTCTTTATTGATTACAGGTGCTTGTGATCAGGTGTTTAATTGTGCCTTTTAATTTTTTTGTCGTTTATAGACAATTATTATTTTGTTGTACTCTGATGCTTCTGCCAAAACCGCTTCATCTTCAAGAAGGGTCATAGGAAGGGTCTTTAACAAGTACAGGTTTCTGATAAATTTGAGGTCAGACCACTGAACTAGTGAGAAATTAAAAATCCTAAGGGGGAAAAAATGATGCCTTCATAAAAAGTTAAAAGGATTGGTTACCAGGTAAACTGGTGAATATAGTTATAATGTTTATGGTTTTGTCAGGAATATTACTAGTTTTGAAGTATGTTTTCCAGACATAATTAAGCCCTTCCCCTTAAGCTAGTTATGATGTAACAGCAATTTTGTAAACTACCCCTGTGGGTAGAATTTGAAATATTTTTTTATTTTCTCTCTGCCTGGTACTTACAGAAATTGGTGACTCTTGGGTTCTGAGCAGCCATACCTGATGAATGGGAAAGATTGTCTCCTGACATGTGCAAGACTCTCAATATTTTGGGGACCCCTCAAAGGGAGAAATCCACCAAGGCAGGGTCCAATGGCAGGCCTTCAGAATGGCTTTCTTTAATGATAAACTACTGATGATTGACATGAGATAGCATCAGTAAGTAAGCATGAGGATATAACTCCAGACCATAAATGCACTGTAACTCAAACTTGTGAGCGGGAGTGCCGCAAAAGCTTTCTATGATAGCCTGATTTTTAGAATTTTAGAATTGATTTTCTCTTAGAAATGTTACTATATCAGTGACTAGATGTCTTATTCACCAAAGCCTATTAAACCTATAATGTAAACCTAATGGAAAAATAATATTTAAGAAACAAATTGTTGGAGTTTTCTCATGGTACAGTGGGTTAAGCATCCAGCATTGTAATTTGCAGCAGCTTGGGTCACTGCTGTGATGTGGGTTCAGTTCCTGGCCCAGGAATGTCTACATGCTGCTGGCATGGCCAAAAAAGAAAAAAAAAAAAAGAAAGAAAAACAAATTGTTATTTAATTATGGTGCTTGGTTCATGGTTAGTACAGAAGAAATGTATATTGAATGACTAAATGAAATTAATAAAAAATACACAGCAGTGCTTCTATGGAAACTTACCTAAAATTCTGATTCGGGTCATAGCTACCAGCCCCAATCCCAGCAGCTTCATCAGTATTATACCCTCTTCTAAGAATCAGCAGGAGGGAAGATAAGGTTTAGGGATTTCTAGATCCTTTGTTCCTACAGAGACCTAGAGATACTTACAGGGGAGGAGCAATGTGATGGGGGATTACCTCTGATGATGGTGTCTGGGGAGAGAGATGTGGGTTAGGTAGAGTACCAGAGAGGGAGTGGGGCAGTGGCTCTACATGGTGATGGCATTCACAGAGTTTACCTTGGGAGTGTTTATGGGAGGGCAGTTAACAGCAGCATTTCTAATTCAGTCACTGAGATGCCAGTGGAACATGGATACTTTTGTGGGACAATGGGAAAATGGTTATTTTATGACCACAGTTGTGCATACTTTTTAAGTAGCCTAAAATCGCCATCTTAAAAGGAGATGACATTTTCAAACTGGATCCAGATGAAAAGTTCAAATACAACAAGTCTCTGAGGATAGATAAAACTGCAGGTAGAAATCAGATCTGGCAGGCAGAATACAATATTTAAAACAAATGGCAACAGAACATGGCATCAGAAGTTCTAACAAGGGATTTCTACAGCATTGACTGAAAGTCCAGGACTAGGTATTAGAACTGTATAGACAGGCAAAGAGGGAGATAACAAACAGAGAGGGTTCTTGCATGAGGAGCTGCTCAGTAGCAGGAATCAGCCCAGGGCAGAGAAAACTCAGGTCCTTCAGCTATAAAAATGACTACAATTTTACAGAGGAACATACAGTGCCTCCCTCATACTGAGAAAAATAGAAGGACTACATTTGACAAATATGTATAAGTTCTTTAAGCAGAACCAGGGCACAGGGCATAAAATTAGAGTCAGGTTTCTTCTAGAGAATTTAATAGACTTTGCATATTAATACATAAGGTAAAGTTACATCTCAGAAACAGGGGAGAATAAACCTGCTTTAGAAACAAATTATTATTATTATTTTAGTCTTTTTGGCATTTCTTGGGCCGCTCCCACAACACATGGAGGTTTCCAGGCTAGGAGTCCAATCGGAGCTGTAGCTGCCGGCCTACGCCAGAGCCACAGCAACGCGAGATCTGAGCCACGTCTGCAACCTGCGCCACAGCTCACGGCAACGCCAGATCCTTAACCCACTGAGCAAGGGCAGGGATCGAACCCGCAACCTCATGGTTCCTAGTCAGATTCGTTAACCACTGCGCCACTATGGGAACTTGCAAATTATTTTTTAACTTTGGAGAAATAGAGGGACATGGATGCTGAAGCCAAAAGCCCAGCAGTGCAGACCTGTCTATACTGTAGGGTTTTACATTTTCATTTTTTTCGTATTTGCTTTTTAATGCATCCCTGTGCGTCAGACCTTTCACAAATTTAATTCAGTCTATAGGTTGAATTTCTTAGCTCCCCTTCAGATGTAAACTGGAGATTTTGAGTGTTCCATCTCTGTATCTTCTGTAGTTATTTCTCTATCCCCTATGTTTCTGTCTTTGATCTTTAGACTTTCAAATTGCATTTCTTTCTATTTTTTCCTACACCTGATGTAACACTTTATGCCATTAGGCAAAATGTTTTCTGAATACAGTTTTATATTTATAGTCTCTAAAGAGATATTAGTTTAATTCCAAGTGACACCCTGAATAAACCATGCAAATCATCAAGGTCTATTTAGAACTGGCAGTAAATAGCACTTAGGAAAAAATCCAAAGTGACTGCATACAGACTTCTTTAATGATGTTTGTTGACCACACACATGGCGTTGAATTCATCAGAGTAGAAATATCCATAAGGGTACATAAATGACTTTCTATTGAGTGTTTTCACAAGTAAATGTTTTGTGATTAATAACCTGGAAGAAAAGGAAATCTATGCTCAGGAATCTACATGAACTATATCCTGGGCAATTTGAAAACTCAAGTAACTGTATCTCAGGATTTACATGCACTTTGAACTGGCACTGGAAAGAAAACTAAATGATCAACATTTGTGGTCGGTTCATCCCCTAGATTCCAGATGCTTCAATATGCTTCTCTTAAAATTTTTAGGCACTAAATTACAGATCGAAAGGATTTTTGAATACATGTCTGACATGTAAATATTTGTTGACAGCTAATGATATAAGAGAAAATCAATCTTAGAAAAAAGCAAGTAAGTGGACCAAGGAATTAAAAGTCTTCCTAATCAGTAATGTTTGACAATTTTCTAGCAGATTAACAATCTGTATTTCAATAAGTTTTCAATAAAACAAGAGCTTCATATTTTTACTAAGGCAGCAATATATGATTCAGTTAATCTCAGAATGAATTTAGTTAATCTAGGAGGCAAAGAAACCTATGTGGAGGCTACATTCTACATTCTACATCCTGTGGTCCTAGGATGCAAATTATGCCTTCTAGGACCACAGGTACACAATGCTACATACAAAGTATTGTTACCAAAATTGAAACCAGAATGTGATCGGGCCTCTAAATCTAACTGCCAGCTTCTAGGAAATACAAGAAATAGAATACAATTTAAAAACTACCAAAGGGAAGCAATTAGCAAACTTTATACTCCAGGAAATTAAACAGGATAATGGCAGTCTTTTCAGCCAATAGTCTTTAAGGGGGAAAAAAAAAAAAAAACTTTAGGAAAAATAAGAGAAATTTTACTTAATATAATTGTAATGTGTGGATTTTATTTGTATCTTGATTCTAACAGATGCCTTGATTCTATCAAATACACTATAAAAGAAATTTTGAAACCATCAGGGAATTTAAACAGTAACTGGATATTTCATAATAAGAATTATCTTTAATTGTTTTGATAATATAAATATGCTTCAAGATGAGTATTTATAGATACATACTGAAATATTAAAGACTAAATAATTGATTTTTTGATACTTTTATAAAATCAGAAGTAGCAAAGATTGTTAAGGGCTATAGAGAAATCAAGACTGGTCATGAGTTGATAAGAACAGAAAGTACATTTTTTATAAACTATATATTGATGAAATTTTAATTTTCCATAATGAGAAACTTGAAAAATGTCTCAAACATTATTAAACACTTATTGTTCCACATAGAAATATAATCATATTCCAAATTGAGATAGCTATAAATATAGCTACCCTGCTAAATTCACCCATTAAATTTAATCATTTATATATGAATATTTTCATTTTTGATTTCCTCTAAATAAAACAAGTCACCATTTCTCGTAAATATTCTCTAACAGAGTAATGCTAATGACTTAAAGTGGATGTCAAGTTCTTGCTTAGAACTATGAAGGCCAGAGAAAGTTAAATAAAGTCCCTAAAACTACAATCAAGGGAATTGTTTCAAAAGCCATACATGCCCCTCTACTTTGTCCTACTTAGGGCAATTTAATACAACAGATGAGGTAGTTATGCTTATTTGTGAATGTGTTGAAGAATTTTCCTTTTAATATAATTGTCCCTTAAAATACTTTGTGGGAATAAAATAGTAACCTTTATTTACCTATCCCTGGGAGAGACCTTGTCAGTCATACCTGTGTAATTCTTGGTTTGGATTATATGCAAATAATTAACTATGAAAAGTTCGTGTATATATATATATGAAAAAATTAAATATGCTCAATGCCATTAATCATCAGGTAAATGCAAATTAAAACCACAAGGAGAAATCACCTCACACCTGTTAGCATGGCTATCCTCAAAAAGAACAAATAAAAAATGTTGATGGGAATATGGAGAAAAGGTAACCCTAGTTCACTACTGATGGGAATGTAAATTAGTACAGCCATTATGGAAAACTGTATGAAGATTCCTCAAACAATTAAAAAGAATTACCAGTATGATCCATGAATTCCACTCCTGAGTAAGTGTCTGTAAACAAGAACAATAACATAAATGTAAAAAAATGTAAGCACCCTTAGGTTCATTGTAGCATTATTTACAGTAGCCAAGATAAGGAAGCAACCAAAATGTCCACCAATAGATGAATGGGGAAAAAAATATGTAATATATTGGAATTACCCATTAAAAAAAAAACAAAAACAAAGTTTTGCCACTTGCCAGAATATGGCTGAACCTAGAGGATATTAAGCTTAGTGAAGCAAATCGGGCAGAGAAAGATAAATACTGTGTGTTGTCACTAGTATGTGGAACCTAAAAAATAAAACAAAGGAATGTATGTAGCAAAAGAAAACAGACCCAGAGACACAGAACAAACTAGTAATTACCAGTGGGGAGAGGAGTTGGGAGAGGGAAGATAGAGGAAGGTATATCAGAGGGGCAAACAACTGTATATAAAATTAATAAGCTACAAGGATATATTGTTAAGCATAGGGAATATAGCAAATATAACTTCAAATGGAGTATAATCTATAAAAAGATTGAGTCACTACACTGCACACCTTTAATAGAACATTGTAAATCAACTATACTTCAGTTAAAAAAACAATCAAGTCTTTTAAGATTGAGACAACCAACCATATAGAATGTGCCTTGATAAAATATGGACACATCAGCAGTTACTGTTGTGGCACAGCAGAAACAAATCCAACTAGTAACGATGAGCAAGAGGGTTTGATCCTTGGCCTTAATCAGTGGGTGAGGATCCACCATTGCCATGATCTGTGGTGTAGGTGGCAGACATGGCTTAAATCCTGAGTTGCTGTGGCGTAGGCAGGCAGCTACAGCTCTGCTTCAACCCCTAGCCTGGGAACGTCCGTATGCTGTGAGCGCATCTAACAAAGCAGCAACAACAAAAATCAATGAGACACATCAGAGATCAATGAAGTCCAGTTATTTGGGTGGAAAAAATTAGAACAACAGAAAAAGATTGGTATCATGCCAACCCCATTGAAATTGCACTGAGATTTTGTTTGGTAGTCAATTAGCACTTATGTCTGTCAAAAGTGTTTCTCTTTGGAGTTCCCATTGTGGCTCAGTGGATAATGAATACGACTAGGAACCATGAGGTTGTGAGTTCAATTCCTGACCTTGCTTAGTGGGTTAAGGTTCCATCGTCGCCGTGAGCTGTGGTGTGGGTTGCAGGCGCAGCTCGGATCCCGTGTTGCTGTGGCTCTGGCATAGGCCAGCAGCTACAGCTCCTTAAATTAGACCCCTAGCCTGGGAACCTCTATATGCCTCGGGAGCGGCCCAAGAAATGGAAAAAAAAAAAAAAGACCCTCCCCCCCAAAAAAGTTTCTCCTCATACATCTTGCAATAAAATGAAATAGTCTTGTACCATGAAAAAGACTCTACAGTGAACTAGTGATGAAGGGAGAGGGTCTGAAGGCAGATACCTGGTCTGATCCCTCGTGAGTGAGGATAAGCTGCTTAGCGGAGGTGCCTCAGTTCCTCAAGCATAAAATTAACATGATAACAGTTCATCAATACAAAGGATTGAATGAGCTATTGCTTCTAAAATCCTTGGAATGATTACAATGTATAATAAGTCATCAGCATTATTTTAATTCTCACGGTTATTATTAAATATACATTATTCAGGACACAAAAAGTTAACACATGGGGGATCATTAGTTCTTTATCCATTGAATTTTCAAGAGAATATTGAAAATAGAGGTCATTTCCATTTATATTGATTTAATAAGTAATCATTAAGTGCTTACTACATGACAGATATACTTTGGGCATGTGAGCGTGGGCAAATGGGTCTTCCATCCACACAGTGTTTTTCCACATATAAATTTTTTTTCCAGATTTTTTTTTATTACTCAAATGAATTTATCACATCTGTAGTTGTATAATGATCATAACAATCTGACTTCACAGGATTTCCATCCCACAGCCCAAGCACATCCTCCCACCCCCCAAACTGTCTCCTCCAGAGACCATAAGTGTTTAAATGTCTATAAGTCAGCATCTCTTCTGCAAAGAAGTTCAGTCTGTCCTTTTTTCAGATTCCACATGTCAGTGAAAGCATTGGATATTGGTGTCTCATTGTATGTCTGACTATACTTAGCATGATAGTTTCTAGGTCCATCCATGTTGCAAAAAATGCTGGTATTTCGTTCTTTGTAATGCCTGAGTAATATTCCATTGTGTATATGTACCACTTCTTCTTGATCCACTCTTCTGTCGATGGACATTTAGGTTGTTTCCATGTCTTGGCTATGGTAAATAGTGCTGCAATGAACATGGGAATACATGTGTCTTTGCAAGTCGTTGTTTTCTCTGGATAGATGCCCAGGAGTGGGATTGCTGGATCAAATGGTAGTTCTATGTTTAGTTTTCTGAGGCATCTCCATACTGCTTTCCACAGTGGGTGCACCAATTTACAATCCCACCAACAGTGTACTAGTGTTCCTTTTTCTCCACACCCTCTCCAGCACTTATTGTTTGTAGACTTTTGGATGATGGCCATTCTGGCTGGTGTAAGGTGATCTCTCAGAGTGGTTTTGATTTGCCTTTCTCTAATAATGAGTGATGTTGAACATCTTTCCATGTCTTTCTCGGCCATCTGTATGTCTTCTTTGGAGAACTGTCTGTGTAGATCTTCTGCCCACTTTTTGATGCAGTCACTTGTTTTTTTGGTATGGAGCTGCAGAAGTTGTTTATAAATGTTGGAGATCAATCCCTTGTCAGTCGATTCACTTGCAAAGATTTTCTCCCATTCTGTGGGTTGTCTTTTCGTTTTGTTTAGGATTTCCTTTGCTGTGCAGAAACTTTGAAGTTTGATTAGGTCCCATTGGTTTATTTTTCTTTTTATTGTCAATACTCTCAGAGGTGGATCTGAGAAGATGTTGCTGTCGTTTATGTCAGAGAGTGTTTGGCCTATGTTTTCCTCTAGGAGTTTGATAGTGTCTGGTCTTATATCTAGGTCTTTAATCCATTTGGAGTTTATTTTTGTGTATGGTGTTAGGGAGTGTTCTCATTTCATTCTTTCCCATGTGGCTGTCCAGTTTTCCCAGCACCACTTATTGAACAAGCTGTCCTTTCTCCATTGTATATTCTTGCTTCCTTTGTCATAGATGAGTTGGCTGTAAGTGCATGGGTTGAATTCTGGGCTTTCTATCCTGTTCCACTGCTCTATATTTCTGTCTTTGTGCCAGTACCACATGGTTTTGATGATTTTTGCTTTGTAGTATAATCTGAAGTCTGAGAGCCTGATTCCTCCAGCTGCATTTTTCTTTTTCAGGATGTCTTTGGCTATTCTGGGTCTTCTGTGCTTCCAAACAAACTTTACAATATTTTGTTTGAGTTCTGTGAAAAATGTCCTTGGTAATTTGCTAGGGATTGCATTGAATCTGTAGATTACCTTAGGTAGTATAGTCATTTTGATAATATTAACTCTTGCAATCCACGAGCATGGTATATCTTTCCATCTATTTGTGTCATCTTTGATTTCTTTCATCAGTGTCAAGTAGTTTTCAGAGTACAGGTCTTTTGTCTCTTTAGGTAGGATTACTCCTAGGTATTTTATTCTTTTGGACGCAAGGGTAAACGGGATTGCGTCCCCAATTTCTTTTTCTACTCTTTCATTATTAGTGTATAGAAATGCCATCGATTTCTGTGTATTAATTTTGTATCCTGCGACTTTGCCAAATTCGTGGATGAGCTCTAACAGTTTTCTGGTAGAGTCTTTAGGATTCTCTAGGTATAGCACCATGTCATCTGCAAATAGGGATAGTTTTACTCCTTCCTTTCCAATTTGGATTCCTTTTATTTCTTTTACTTCTCTCATTGCTGTGGCTAGGACTTCCCAAAACTATGTTGAAGAGTAGTGGCGAGAGTGGACATCCTTGTCTTGTTCCTGATCTCAGCAGGAATTCCTTCAGCTTTTCACCATTGAGAATGATGTTTGCTGTGGGTTTGTCATATATAACCTTGATTATGTTGAGGTAGGATCCCTCTATGTCCACTTTCTGAAGGGTTTTTCTCAGAAATGGGTGTTGGATTTTGTCAAAGGCTTTTTCCACATCTATGGAGAGGATCAGATGGGTTTTTTTCAGTCTTTTTTCTCTTTTCTGTTCTGCATCCGTCATTTCCACTAATCTGTCTTCCACCTCACTTATTCATTCTTTTGCCTCCTGTATTCTCCTGTTAGCTGCTTCTAGTAAATTTTTTATTTCAGTTATTGTATTTTGCATCTCTTAAGTGTTATATCTTGTATCTCTTTGCTCAGTGTTTCCTGTAAGTTATCCATCTTTGCCTCCAGTTTATTTCCAGTGCCTTGCATCACCTTCAGCATCAACAGTCTCAACTCTTTTTCCTGGAGGCTGAGAATCTCCTCATTGCTTAGCTGCTTTTCTGGTGTTTTTCCTTTCTCCATCATCTGAGTTACAGTTCTCTGTCTTTTCATTTTTATAGGTTTTTGGTGTGGTGACCTTTTTACAGAGAGTAGAGTTGTAGCGTCTCTTACATCTGATGTCTGCACCCCCTGTGGCTGAAGTCAGTATGGGGGCTTGCTGTAGGCTTCCTGATGGGAGGGGCTGATGCCTGCCCACTGGTAGGTGGAGCCAATTCTAATCCCTCTGGTGGATGGGGCTTAGTTTCTGGATGGGATTAGAGGCAGCTGTGTGCCTGAGGGGCCTTAAGGTAGCCTGTTTACTGAGGGGCAGGCCTGTGATCCCACCTGGATTGTTGTTTGCCCTGGGGCTGCCCAGCAGCTGACTGAAAGGTGGGGCCATATTTTCCCAAAATGGCCACCTCCAGAGAAAGGCATGGCTGCTGAATATTCCCGACAGCTTTGCTTTCAATGTCCTTCCCTCACAACAAGCCAAATTCGCCCCTGTTTTCCCAGGTTCTCTTCCAAGAACTGCTATCAGGTTTGACCTAGATCCCTATAGAGACCTCACTTTGCCCTGGGACCCAGTGCACATGACAGTCCGTGTGCACCTTTTACGAATGGGGTCTCTGTTTCCCCCAGTCCTGTGGGGCTCCTGCACACAAGCCCCACACGTGAGTGTTTGATGTGGGGCTCAGAACTCTCACTCCTGTAGGTGAGTCTCTGTGAACCAGTTAGTTTTCAGTCTGTGGAGCTTCCCACCCAGGAGGCATGGGGTTGTTTATATCGTGAAATCTCCCCTCCTACTTCTTGATGTGTCCTCCTCTTTTTCTTCTGGATTAGGATATCTTTTTTTAAGGTTTCTGGTCCATTTGAGTGAAGATTTCTCAGTCTTTAGTTGTGAATTTTGTTGTTTTTAGGAGAGAAGTTGAGCTCCATTCCTTCTATTCCGCCATCTTAATCCCATCCCCACATATAAATCATTAAAGGCACCTAAGTAATACAGGAGATACCAACCAAGTTCACTGAACTCACCATAGGTGGGCAGAGGAAAGAATGGGGAGTTTGACCTGTGGAGAGTTTCAGAAGAATTTTTAGAAGGAAGAGAGTATCTAATTCTCTAGAAAGGTTGAAAAGGATTTATTCACCAGATATCTGGGACCTGGATATGGACCATAAGCGTTCTGGACAGAGGGAAAAGCTGGTGGAGAGACACACAGATCTGAAACAGCCTGCTAGGCATGATGCATTTCTTCATTTGGTTTTTTGAAAAATTATTGAATGCCAAGCCCTTGCAGACACTGTACAGAACAAAACATAAAGAATTTCTGGTTTCATAAAACTTGCAAAAGACTATAAAAATTAAGCTAATATATGTAATAGACAGTGACTGATTCTATATAGAAAAGCAGAGTAAGGGGATAGAGAGGGACTGGGGAAGTGGTACAATTTTAGAAGACTAGTCCATTAAGAAGATGACATTTTAGTAGACTTGCAGGGAGTAAGAGAGCAAGGAGGGTAGAATAACTCTTCAAGTAGGAGAAACAGAAGGAGCAGAGACTTGGAGACAGGAATTTGGATAACATGTTTCAGAAGGGACAAGGAAGCTGATGTGGCAGACATGAGTGAGTGAGGGAGAGAGAGTTAGGACTTGAAGGAGATGAGAGGAGAAAAGGGAAGTGGAGAGAACAGGAATGGCCTTTTCGTGCACAGGAAGAATTCTGGATTTTATACTGACTGGAGGATTTTGAATAATGGGTTGTTTCTATCTGATTTAAATTTTAAAGAACTCTAAGTCTGATTAGTCTCTGAGGCAGGGGTGGAAGCAGGGAAACAAAACATGTTTTCCCAGTAACCTATATGATATATAGCAGTGCTAGGACCAGGATACTAGCATTTATATAGTGAGAAGGAGTCAGATTCACATGAACTTTGAATGTAGTTTTAAGAGGATTGGCTAATGGCTAGTGAAAACTGCAAGTTTTAGAGATTTGAGCAACTGAAAAATAGTGTTTCCATTTACTGTGATGATTAGATTAGTGTTGAGAAACTGAGTTTCTTCTGGACATGTTAAATTCATTATGTCTATTACACCATAGGGACAGGTCTGTTCTAGTACCAGTAAACTGTTTGGTATGACTGGAACATCAGATTCAAAGGAGGCATGTTCATAGCAAATAGGGCTGGGAGGCAAGTAGACTTTATCACAGAAAAGGCTTGGTGTGCTTACCAATGACATGTATACTTAACCCTCCCAGAGGACAATTGGCCTGTAATCACACAAATAAGCATCTCTTCTTTTGACTAACAGTCAATTACTTCAAACCACTGTCTATTTCTGCCACCCACACCTGTTGTAGCCAGAAGTATGATGAAGTAACCAGTTTGCTTCATTCTTCACCTCTTGCCCGGGATTTTGCTCATATCTTCCTAATAAGAATAAAGGTAAAGACTTGTTATAAATAAAAGGAGAAAGCTTGAGACAAGATAATGGGGGGGGCTTTGAAACTGGCATAGTTTAGAATTTATGGGTAGTTAAACTAAGTTGTGTGGTTAAGACAATAGCTAAAGAAGCTTAACTTAGCAATGATATCAAAGATAGATTAATATATACATACTACTATATAAAATAGGTAAACAACTGTATAGCATAGGGAACAATACTCAATATATTGTAATAACCTATAATGGAAAATAATCTGAAAAAGAATTTACATATGTATAACTGAATCGCTTTGCTGTACAATTAAAACTATCAAAACGTTGTAAACTAACTATACCTCAATTTAAAAAAATGCAAAAAAATAAATTTCAGCTGAAGAAGACTGCTGCTAGAACTAGAACTAGGTAGATTGGCAACATAAGACAGATTGGCAAAGGCCTCAAGAGTCGTCCGATCTCTTCTCCCATTTATTATTATTATTTTTAATGGTATGTTATCCAATTATGATATCTAACATATCTTTAATTGCCAAAAGGAAAATTTAGAGTCAAGCTCATTTTTTTCTTTCCTCCAATTACCAAGTACTATATGTCCCAGGTTTTTAGCGTTTTTATTTACCTTTCTCTTCATTGCACTACTTCTGCCGGTGTTCAAGAAATCATTGTGTTTTGCTGCTATGGATCTCTTCCTCATATTGATGAAATTCTCAGTACCCACTGCTATAGGCATAGTGCCCACATGGCTGAGATAATTTCTTGATGAGGTATCTTGTCTAATTTAGTACTCAGTGCTGTGCTTAGTTTTGTTCCTAGTGGCAACTCAGTGTGTGATCACAGAAGGAATCAATGAAATGAAATTTTGAAACTTAGCTATTACTTTGTTTTTCATTTTTCTCCTAGGAATATTTACACTTAGTATTCTCCTTTTCCCCTTGTTCATACCATCTCCCATTAGTAAATATACTTGTTTAAAAATAAACATTATAATAATAATTATTTCCCTCTTCCTACTGCTGTGTGCCTCTTAGTTAGATAATAGGATTTTAAATATGTAAGGGGGTTAGAAAAACAGAAGTATCACTGGAGATGTAAAGTGTTGTATTTATAAATAGGTGATTTCTTTTTTTTTTTTTTTTGGTCTTTTTTTAAAGCTATTTCTTGGGCCACTCACACGGCATATGGAGGTTCCCAGGCTAGGGGTCGAATCGGAGCTGGAGCCACCAGCCTACTCCAGAGCCACAGCAACGCAGGATCCGAGCCGCGTCTGCAACCTACACCACAGCTCACGGCAACGCCGGATCCTTAACCCACTGAGCAAGGGCAGGGACCGAACCCGCAACCTCATGGTTCCTAGTCGGATTCGTTAACCACTGCGCCACGACGGGAACTCCATATAAATAAGTGATTTCTAAGGTACAATATTTGAATTTCCATACATAAATCCAACTCAAGCCACCCATCAATAAAATCTGTAGCCACAATCTTAAGTGGCATATGAATGAAATACATTGTACGGTGAATGAATTATTTTTCCCTAATTTCAAACTAAAATTGCGTCATTTCTGAATTGATAAATTAGCTGTCATAATGAATGGTAGCCTAGAAATTATAATTCTCCTTTCCATAGAGTTTCAAGATTGTGAATGAAATCTGTTATTTCTTCTTAGTAAAAATGACACTACTGAATTATTACTTTATTTACTGCAGTTTATTGAAATAAACTAAATCAGATAATGTCCAAGATCTGAGATTTTGAGAAATTATAGGGAACCTCTCTCCTGGTGTCTATAGGAGATGCTAAGCTTCAGCTGAAAAACAATAAAATACAATTCAAATCTTAAAATTTTCCAAAGTTTCCAATGGCAAGACCATTGACATTTTCTCTTCATTTATCTGTTTTCAAGAATAAAATAATTGGAAAAAATTTCCTTTTTCTTTAAGTCTATCCTATTATTTGGGTCAATTAAATATGCTACACAAGAAATACTTGCTGAAAGACTGTCTTTTTGCCATTTTATCTTCTTGCCTCCTTTGTCAAAGATTAATTGACCATAGGTGTCTGGGTTTATTTCTGGGTTCTCTATTCTGTTCCATTGTTCTGTCTGTCTGTTTTGGTACCAGTACCACACTGTCTTGATGACTGTGGCTTTGTAATATTGCCTGAAGTCTGGGAGAGTTAGGCCTCCTGCTTTGTTTGTTCTAGTTCTGTGGAAAATGTCATGGGTAATTTGGTAGGGATTGCATTGAATCTAGGTTGCTTTGGGCAGTATGGCCATTTTTACAATATTAATTTTTCCAACCCAAGAACATGGGCTATCTTTCCATTTCTTTACATCTTCTTTAATTTCCTTGATTAATGTTTTGTAGTTCTCAGCATATATGTCTTTTACCTCCTTGGTCAGGTGTATTCCCAAGTATTTGATTTTTTTTGTGGTGCAATTTTAAAAGGTATTGTGTTTTTGTATTCCTTTTCTAATATTTCATTGTTAGTATAAAGAATTGCGACTGTCTTTTCAGCAAGAATTCCTGGGAAACCTGAACAGCTGCATGCAAATCAGTAAAACCAGAACACACCTTCATACCATGCACGAAGATAAACTCAAAATGGCTGAAATACTTAAATATAAGAAAAGACACCATCAAACTCCTGGAACAGAACATAGGCAAAACATTCTCTGACAGCAGCCTTAAAAATGTTTTCTCAGGTCAGTCTCCCAAAGCAACAGAAATAAAGGCAAAAATAAACAAATGGGACCTAATCAAACTGACAGGCTTTTACACAGCAAAGGAAACCAAAAAGAACACAAAAAGACAACTTACAGAATGGGAGAAAAGAGTTTCAAATGATGCAACTGACAAGGGCTTAATCTCTAGAATATATAAGCAACTTACACAACTCAACAGCAAAAAAGCCAACAACCCAATTGAAAAATGGGCAGAAGACCTGAATAGACATTTCTCCAAGGAAGATATACAGATGGCCAACAAGCACATGAAAAAATGCTCAACATCACTGATTATTAGAGAAATGCAAATCAAAACTACCATGGGATACCACCTCACACCAGTCAGAATGGCCATCATTAATAAGTCCACAAATAACAAATGCTGGAGGGGATGTGGAGAAAAGGGAATCCTCCTGCACTGTTGGTGGGAATGTAAGCTGGGATACCCATACTGGAGAACAGTAAGGAGGTATCTTAGAAAACTATACATAGAACTACCATATGACCCAGCAATCCCAACTTTGGGCATATATCCACACACATGGACCCACATGTTCATTGCAGCACCATTCACAATAGCCAAGACATGGAATCAACCCAAATGTCCATTGATAGATGATTGGATTAGGAAGAAATATTGTATATACATAATGGAATACAATTCAGCCATAAAAAAGAACCAAATAATGCCATTTGCAGCAACATGGATGGAACTAGAGACTCTCATCCTGAGTGAAGTAAGTCAGAGAAAAACAAATACCATATGATATCACTTAGATCTTGAATCTAATTCACGGAAGAAATGAACCTTTCCACAGAAAAGAAAATCATGGACTTGGAGAATAGACTTGTTGCCAAGGGGGAGGGGGTGGGAGTTGGATGGATTGGGAGCTTGGGGTTAATAGATTCAGCCTGTTGCCTTTGGAAGAGATTAGCAATGAGATCCAGCTGTGTAGCTCTGGGAACTATGTCTAGTCACTTAGAATGGAGCATGATAATGTGTGAAAAAATGTATACATGTATGTGCAATTGGGTCACCATGCTGTACAGTATTAAGAAAATAATTAAAAAGAAAAAAGTAATACAAAGAAATAAAAAGAAAAAAGAAGAAAACTGAACTACTACGTAACATACTTCGCAAGTATCCCATTATCTCATGAGTGGTACATGCATAGGAAGGGCCCAGAAAGCACAGGAAAGGATTTGAGAACTGAACTGCCATTGGAATGCACTACCCATAGACAGAAAGAGAGAATTTGAGCTCTAAACCTAACCAGGGTGACTGCTCACTGAAATGAACAAAGAAATAAAAAAGCCAACATCCTGCAGAGGATTTTTAGCAGAATCTAAAATCTCACAATGACTGTCAAAATTTTCAGATATAAGACAAAAGACATAAAATCAAAACAAAAGAATGTGACTACTTCTCAGCAGAAAAAGACAGTCCACAGGTACCAGCCACAACATAGTATTTAAATGTTGGAATTATCAGATTTTAAAAAAGATTATAATCATATCCCATGAGATAAAGGTGAACACTCTTGAAGTGAATGGAGAGACAAGACTTTTCAGTAGAGACATGGAAACAATGAAAGAGAAACAAATAGAAACTTTACACTTAAAAATACATTATTTAAAAAAGTCACTGTATAGGATCAACAGGTTCAACAGCAGAATAGAAATGGCAGGAATGAGTCAGTGAACTTGAAAGTAAATCAGTATAACTATAGTCAGTATGAAGAACACACAGGGGAAAAAGACTAAAATAAACAGTAGCTGGGGGGCTTGGGGAACATTATCAAATTGTCTAAAGTTCATATCATTAAAGTCTCAGAAGGAGAAAAGTTAAAGTTTATGGTGTAGCATTTTTTAATACATATTTTCAAGTGTTTTCCTCAAAAATAGCTTTTAGGTAAAATTGTTTATGATAATCATGGCAGGACTGATGATTTTGCATAACATGCACATGAAAGACAACTTTCGTTTTAACAGGATCTAGTTTTAAAAACTTCAGAATTTAAGGGAGTACCCTCTGTGGCACAGTGGGTTAAGAATCCTAATGTGGAAGCTGAGGTTGTTGCAGAGATGCATGTTCAATCTCCAGCCCAGTGCAGAGTGTTAAAGGATACAGTGTTTCCACAGCTGCAGCCAGTCCCTGGCCTGGAAATTTCCATATAGGTGTGGCCATAAAAAAAACCCACAAAATTTCAGAATTTTGTTGTAATTATCCATAAATATGAAACATATCTAATGTTTCAGAATGTCAAAAGTAGTTTCATGGTAAAAAACTTTTTACATGGAGTATTCCTTATTCATCACAATTAGAGAAAATTATACACTTTACAACTGTCAAACACTATTAGTGAATGTGTATAAATTTTATCAACAACTGTATGTAGCTATATATTGTATTTTGTCAATCTATTATAATAGACTAAAACAGTATAAGTAAACAAAAATGGAAAATGAGTGATTGTAGTACCACATCATAAAATGTTCAAAACACCCGCATTTGAAGTATGATTATTTTTAGAGAAATTGTCATAGTCAATATAATTGTTACTAAAAATTGAAAAAATAATATTCTTCAAAAAGCTAGAATTTTAGTGGTTTTATAAGCTTGTATTTTGTCCTCTTACTAAGGAATTTCCCAGTAACGGTTTTTGACAATTTTTATATATAGTGTTAATCAAATATTATTAGTAATTGTAATGACATTGATAAAACCATATTTAAATACTCTATTTCTTCAAATGAAATTTGGTATTTGGCTTAAAACTTTTCTAGTAGATCTGTGTGAAAAAGTTAAGCTCAAAACAAGTGAGTCTTAATTCTTTCCAAACCGCCTGTGACTCAATGTTGGTTTATTGAAAAATAGATTAAAATTGTGTTGTAACACCATTTGCTCTTTTGAGAATACCAGTTGGCTTATATTTTAAGAATTTAGACCACAATAGAAAAAAAGGTGAAAAGATGAAAATGAGTCTTGATTTCTTTTTCTCACCACAGAAGATTTTAGAGAAAAATATTTTATTTGTTAATATGCCTCATACACATTAAAGGGTACCACACTGATAATGCAGAATTATAAGAAAATAAGCAGTCATTTCATTCAACTCAGAAGGAAAATACTGCTTTTTCTTTAGAGGATGTGAACTAAAACTGTTACTCAGTAACCATTCTCTCCATCTTTGGCTCCCTGAATTTTTTCTGAGTGTATTAATCCAATAGGATTAATAGGAGGAAATGACTACATTTCCTACCTGACTTGCAGGCAGGCACAGCCTTGTGTGTACATTTAAGACAATAATATATCAGGAAAGCTGTTGTGAGCCACTCTTGATGTCACTGCTTTAAAAGACAAAGATGCGCTTGCTGAGTGCTTGGGGACAGGCAACACTAGAAGCAGTGTTAGAAGTCTGGTAGTAAAGAAGGCAGAACCACTCTGCCAGGAGTTGACTACTCAATTTAGACTGTTAAGGGGCAGGGAAATACATTCTCTCCATATTTGAAAGAAATTATTACAGAGCCTCTTTATTGTAGCAGCTTAACTTCTACTAAACCTAATAAAGTATTCAAATGCTGTTATTAATGGAAAATCTTTACAGATGTTCAGTGTTCATGGCATAATACAAGTATCTTGAAAGTTATTGGATTCTCTGGATATTTTATAATGCTAAAATTTTGTCTACACTGCAAATATCAGTTGCCTTTTAATAAATTTTGGACAAAGCCAGTAATGAAAAGGAAAGGATGGAAATAAAGGAGAGGATAAAGAATCAAATCAGAATTAGAAAACAAGGAAGTTCCCATTGTGGTTCAAAGGTAATAAGCCTGACTAGTATCCATGAAGATATGGGTTCGATCCTTGGCCTCACTCAGTGGGTTAAGGATGTGGCATTGCCGTGAGCTGTGGTGTAGACTGGAGGTGCGTCTTGGATCCCGTGTGGCTGTGGCTGGCAGCTAAAGCTCCAATTCAACCCCTAGCCTGGGAACTTCCACATGCTGCAGGTGTGGCCCTAAAAAGCAAAGAAAAAAAAAAGATTTAGAAAAGAAAGCTGGAAGATAAAAATATTTTGAAATTTCAGTATAAGGAAAGACACTTTATGAGTATGTCACTAGAAACAGTTCAAATAAAAATGGTTTGTAAGTCCTTTTATATACTTCGAGGCTTTTCCATCATCTTTTTTTTTTAATATAAGCAGAAAATTATCTCTATATAATCCAATAAAAAACACTGTAGTTCATTAGATAATTAAATTAATAAGTACTAAAGATATACATGCAGAGTGAAAGGAGACAGAAGTAACTGGCTTTCAAGATTAAATGAGTATTTTTTTAAATACTTTTAAGTTCAACTTAATATATTTTTGAGTGCATGTTTGAAAGACTAATGTGTTTACCTAAAAGGAGAAGCTTCTTTGAATTCTTTATTGCTGGTCAAACTTCAAATGAAATTACTAGTTTCACCTGTATGTAAAGAGTTCAAATAAGAAACCTATAGGCATTTTAAATAAGGGTTTCTGTTAGCCAGCATTTATCTGTCACTTATTAAAATGTGACAAAAAGATGGGATCTTTAGACTCTAACATCTTCTTCTGAGCACATATCTAGTGCTAAAGCCAAATTAAAAAGTAAAAAGAAATCCTACTCCCTTTCTTTGAGATTTAACTTTCCATCAGATAATTTTTCATGAATAATGGCAAATTTCACAGCTCTGATTTTCTTTTTTATTTTTCTTGCAGAAAATTCATAAAATAAAACCACATTGCTTTAAAGCAGAACACATGGTTAGTTTTGAGCAGAGAAGTGAAAAATCTCCAGTTTGTCTACCACCGTAATTATTGGCAGCCGTTAAAATCTATATACAACATAAGGCATAAATTAGCTGATCATCAACATGTGTATAGCCACAAGGTAACAAGTATTAAATGTGGAGGAAAGGGAGAAAATTAAATAGGTTAATAGTTGATGACAAAGAGATAAGATGTTTACCTACATGTTGACTAGGTTTTGCCACATGTCATTTGTTTTCATCTTCATTGCCAATTGTGCAATATTTTTATAAAAAGAGGCTTTTTATGACATCAGTTTTCATTTTTTTGTGGTCTTCTTGCAAGGTAAACTAATGCATTTGGGCAAGAAAAAAGAAAATGACAACAAATGCAAATAGGGCCACATTTTCCTAAGAGCATAAAACTAATGTTAAGTCACCTTGTCAACATAGATTTAGAGCCAAGGGGGCGTGGAGAGGAAAGTGTCATAAGCAATTTGTTCCCTCTGTCCAATTTTACTGAAGACTCTCGTTCTGCAGTTAGAAGCTGATGACAGCTCACCATATTTAACTTGAATGTGTAGGTTCTTTTTAACAAATTTGTGGGAAAAAATAAATACTCAAGATTTTCACATTTTACAGACAATGCCCGAATATTAAAGTTTCAGAGTTAGTAAAGAATAACTTCAATGAAAATATAAAATAAATAATATTCTATCCTTCATAATGTTAGAGCCCACCGTCAAGATAGCATACACCACTATTTTTTCTTTTCTGTTGGTGAGTTGGTGAGGATAGCTTTACCTTGATTGTTTCACAACTTCATTTATCCCTCTATGCTCCAAGAAATATGATTGGGAATGTGTCTTTGGACAGAAAGCTGACTGGAGCTCATGAGACCTAACTGCACCACTTACACTCATTAGTATGACAACACAGCCAACTGGAGACCAAAAAGGAAAACAGAAAAGAAAAAAACTAATGACAAACATTCTGAATTTGAATTCATAAAAGCTGACATTTGTTTCATATTTGCAGTTTGTAAGTGATTTTTATTTCCAATTTCTTATTTAAAAACAATGTTTTTTTTTTTCAGTAAACAGGACTTATAAGCACACCTATATTATAGATTTGAAATTGAGACACAAGAATTAGTAGTTAAAAGTCAGACCATATGGTGGCTAAAACCTGGCCTCTGGTCTCAATTCCAGTGGTAGGTCTACCTCATAAGAAACTCTTCTTCTGTAAATCAGTTACAGTCTCAGCCTAAATATCTCTATCCATAAAATAGGGATAAAAATATCATCTACTTAATCACATAGGATAATCATCTAAATGCTGAGTACTATCCTTGATCTGAACAGATCAGATAACCACTACTGTTACTTTTATTATTGCTACTATCACTACCCAAATAGTCACAATCATCTCAGTACATCATGCTTGAAACTGCGATGAGATCATTTGTTTTAAATGAATATTCTATATAACAATATAAAATTTCAAGTATGTGATAATCTACTGTGAATATTCTTATCCTCATCAGTCAAAGAGGTGGATTCTAACCATTGTTTTGTCATTTTTAAAGTGATGTTAGTCCCATCAGTTAACCTTCTTTAAGTTTCAATTTCCACTTTTGTTGTATTGGGCTAATAAAATCTGCTCTGCCATACTTACCGAGTTGTGACGATCAAATGCATAAGGACACTGAAAACTGGAGAGTACTGCACATGTGTAAAGTATTATTAGTACTTAGGAAATAATTGTTGGTGAAGTTGAATCTTGCTGCAGAACTTCTCTAGCTTCTCACCATCTGGTGTTGCCTTCCCAATCCAGCTGAATTGTGCCTTACCACTTTCAAATGAAAGAAAAAGAAAATGTCTTTCAGTCTTAGTAATTGGTGTTTGCAAACATTTCCCCCTCAAAGTAATTTTAACAAAATTAGAGACATTATGAGGTAACCACTGAGCAAGATATTGAAGTATCTAATTCATTCATTTCATGTTCAATGTGATCATAGAGTTAAGATGACAAGACAAAATGGAACCTTTTAGCCAACACATGTGTTTCATTGTATGTTGAATTGTAAAACCCTGATCTCTGATTTTTAAAGTAATTTCTCTTTTGACTCTTTCAACAAAAGTAGTTTTGAACATGTGTTAAAGTGTAAAACAATGCAGCTTTAAAGGGGTTGTGATTAATTCCAGTCTACCTTGTGATTTGTTAACAAATATATCAGCTCCGTTTTGATTTGGATCTTTCCAATTGATAAGAGCTGAAGAGAAGTGACATTAATTTTTAGTTCCTGCATAAGAAATTAGAGCTTCAATGAGACAAAAATTAACCTTGCTAATAAATTGTTTTATTTGGAAATGATACTCAAGAATAGAGTTTAACAGAGAGAAGCAACCTAAGCACAACATCACTTAATGAATAATTATGTAAGAATTCCTCTGTACCACAACACAGCAAAAATTTTGTTGTACTAATCATCAAAAATCTGTGTTCCTACATAGTTTGTATTCCCAATGTATTACACAGGGTAACAGAAAAGACAGAAAGACATGTTTTCATGGTTGTATATGAATTTAGTGTAATATTTTAAAATAACTCCCTTTGTATTTATGTTCTCAGAGAGGTTTATAAAATATTATTAGTGAGGATTTCCCTGGTGGCCTAATGGTTGAAGGTTCTGGCGTAGTCATAGCTGTGGCTGGGGTCTTTCTGTCATTCTTGGCCTTGGAACATCCACGTGTCATGGGCACAGCCACAAAAAAAAAAAAAAATTACTCTTAGTGAAAGATGAATGAAAACTTTTAGGTTTATTCAAAGATCACCAAAGGAAGTATTTCTGTAGATCCCTTAGAGCAGATAAAATTAATCTTTCAGTGAATTGGGAAGTTGAGAGTTTCATGTTGCACAGATGACCCAAAATTCTGCCATCTTCTGTGCGTAACCATAACTTTAATGTCAGAGTGACTCACTTGAGCCTCCACCACGTTCTGTGATGTGGTCAGAGTTCCTGTCCTCTCTGCAAATGCCACTGGCCTGCTCATGTCGGGGGGTGCACTTGATTCAGGTCTCTGAAACTGCTGCTGAATTCTTGATCCAATTTTATTTCCTTTCCTAAGACTTCTACTTCCTATCAATTCTTTGGTTCATGCCTACCTGTCCCACTCAACTTTTTTTCTGTGCTCCAGATCCCTTGCCCTTTTCCCCAGCATTGCTAACTGAACAGACAAAATTTTTGATACTCTTTTACACAAACTCTTTTAACTGTATTCAAATCCCTCCTGTTAAGACCCATCACGGCACCTTACTCTCATTTAATACATGACAATAAATAAATAAGAGCCAATCAAAGACCTTGTTTCAAGGAAAAGAGAGGATTATTGCTTCTCCCCCCACTAGAAAGAAGATGTACAACACACACATAATCACTTTCACATGCGCACACACACGTGTATGTGTATATACATAAATAATTATATAAATCACATAACTATAATTTATTAGTGTAATATAAACCCCTGAATATTTACTTAGACTATCATCTGGATTTGTATGACTATTACTAGGAAGACAGTAAGTTCTGTCTTCTGTGCTTATTATTTAGGTGACATTGGAAAAGTTAACTGATTAGGCCTTTGTTTAAATAACTAAGAAATCAGAAATACTCTGTTGGAGGATTTGGGGAGAATTACATGCGATACTAGACATGAAAAATAGATGTTAGGATGTATCATGGACTTGGAGAATAGAATAGACTTGTGGTTCCCAAGGGGGAGGTGGAGGGGGGAGAGGAATGGATTGGGAGCTGGGGGTTAATAGATGCAGACTATTGCCTTTGGAATGGATTAGCAATGAGATCCTGCTGTGTAGCACTGGGGACTATGTCTAGCCACTTATGATGGAGCATGATAATGTGCAAAAAAATGTATACATGTATGTGTAACTGGGTCACCATGCTGTACAGTAGAAAAAAAATGATGTTTTGAAGAAATAAAAAATAAAAAATAGATGTTAGAATTTATAATCACTCTTCACTTGCAAGGTTAATTTTTTCTTTCCTGGTCTCCAAATCCTCACTTTCCTCTAGTATCTCTTTGGTCCTGCTCTAAATTTTTAGGTTCTGGATTCTTCCTTCTGACTTTAGCTGCCTTAGGTCTTCTTCCAGCCCCCCTGCCTAGAATACTTTTTTGTTTTTAATTTAGTAGAATTTGCAGGTCCAGTTTTCCAGCTGGCAAAAAATTGGATAGGAGAGTTCACACATACTCAGGTTTCCCTCTTGCTCTCATAGCTGCCCTATTAACCTTTTGCAGCAGTGTTGTATGTATGTTACAACTAATGAACCAATATGGATATAATTTTCTTCATGGTTTACCTTGGGTTTACCTTGGGTTCCCTTTTGTGTTGTATGTTCTGTGGGCTTGGATAAATGCTTGATGACATATATCTACCATTATCATATCATTGAGAATAGTTTCACTGACCTAAATCCCCCATGTTCTTCTTCATCCTTCCCACACCAATGCTCCCTGGCAAATGCTAATATTTTTATATATTTTTACTGGCTCCATAATTTTATCTTTTCCAGAGTGTCCAATAGATGGGACAATACAATAGGTACCCTTTAAATAGTGGCTTCTTTATCTAAGAAATAGGCATTTAAGTTTTCTCCAAGTTTTTTGGGGGCTAGATAGCTCATTTCTTTTTAATGCTGAATAATAATACATTATACGGATGTAGCAGAATTCCATTCATCTATTGAAAGATATGTTGGTTGTTTCTATTTGGCAACTAGGAATACAATTGCTGTAAAAAGTAATGTGCAGGTTTTTGTGTTTTCAGCTCAGAGGGACAAATACCTAAGGTCAAAAATGCAGGTTCGTATGGTGAGACTATGCTTAGTTTTCTAAGAAACTGCCAAAATGTCTGCTAAAGTGGCAGTAGGATTTTTTTCATTCCCAGTAGGAATGAAAGAGAGTTTGAATGGATTTTAGTCATTTCAAAATCACCTTGTTTAAATTTGAAATTCCCTAATGACATATAATGTTAAGCAATTCATACAATTACTTCATATTTGTATATCTTTTTTGGGTGCAGTATCTGTACTGACTTCTCTCCCATTGTTAAATTGGGTTGTTTCTTTTCTTCTTCTAAGAGTTCCTTGTATACTTGGAATACACACTCTTCATCATATATGTGTTTTGCAAATCATTTCTGTCTAGGCTTTTCATTTTCTTAGTCTTTCACAGAGCAGAATTTCTAATTTGAATCATATCCAAAATAAGTTTTCCTTTTATGGCTTGGTGTTGTATCTGTGACTCCTTGTCAAATCCAAAGTCACATTTGATTTTACCCTATATTTTATATATTTTTATAGTTCTGTGTGTTCTTTGTTTATTCTTTCACCAATACCACAATATCTTGATCACTAACTTTATAGTAAATTTTCAATTTTGTAAAGTCAGTCCTTAAGCTTTGTTCTTTTTCTGCAGGATCATGTTGGTTTTTCATGGTGCTTTGTCTTTCCATAGAAACCGGAGAAGTCTGAATATGTTCGTAAAATAACTTCCTTGGGTTTTGATGGGGATTGCATTGACTCTATAAATCAAGTGGGAAGAAGTGACATCTTAAAAATATTGTCTACCTGTCAATGAACATGAAATCTCTATTTAGATCCTTTAAATTCTTTCATGATATTTCTGTAGTTATATGAATATAGATTTCATATATCTTTGTGAGGTAGACATCCAAGGGCCTCATTAATTTTTGGTGCTGATGTCAGTGATGTGAACAAATTTCAGTTGTTCATTGCTGGTGTAAAAGAGAGCAATGGACATTTGCATTTTAATTTTGTATCTTGCAACCTTGTTATAACAGCTTATTATTTATGAGTGTTTTGATCAACTTGGAATTTTTAAAAATTGTGTCATTTGTGAACAAGGATAATTTTATTTATTCCTTTCCAATATGTATGCCTTTTAGTTGTTGTAAATCATTGCCTAGGACCTCCTGTATGATGTTGAAGAGTACTGTGGTGAGACAGGTGTCCTTTGCTTTGTTCTAGATCTTGGAAAGCACCTGTTTTCTCACCATTATATGTTAGCGGTAGAATTTTTGGAGGTGTTCTTATTCAAGTTGAGGACAATCCCCTCTGTTCAGAGTCTGCTGAGAGTTTTTATCATGAATGGATATTTGATATTGTCAATTTTTTATTCTGAATCCATGTTATAATCATGGTTTATTTTTTAGCCTGTCGATATGATGGATTACATTAATGGATTATCAAATGTTGAACCAGACTTGCACACCTGGAATAAACCCCACTTGACAGATTAAAATCCTATTTATAAATTGGTGGAATCACTTTGCTAATATTTTTGTATGTTTGACAGATGCACATCTGTATTTTTTCTTTCTTATAATATCCCAGTATTACTTTGGTATTTATGGTTATGCTGGCTTCATATAATGAGTTAGGAAGTATTCCCTCTGTTTCTGTTTTCTGGAACTGATTGTATAAAATTGGTATAATTTCTTCCTTAAATGTTTGGCAAAATTCATCAGTGAAACCATCTGGCCTGGGTGCATTCAGCTATGGAATATTATTGTATTGATTAAACATCTTTGATGAAGATTGACATTATCTATTTCTCTGATTTTTGGTAGATTGTGTTTCATGGAATTGGTCCATTTTATCTGTTACTAAATTTGTGAACATGGACTTTCTCCTTTTATTCCATTATTGTCCTTTTAATGTGAATGGGATCAAGCATGATCTGTCCCTCATTTATATGTCTCCTCCATCTCTCTCCCTCTCCTTTTCCATTTTAGCCAGGCTAGCAATTTAGCATTTACTGATCTTTTCAAGAATCAGCTTTTGGTTTCACTGATTTTTCTGATTTCCTGATTTGTTCTATTAATTTCTGCTATAATATTTCTTTCCATCTGATGGCTTCAGGTTTTATATAGCTGTTCATTTTCTAAGTTTCCTAAAGTAAAAAGCTTACTGATGTTGGATCTTTCTTTCTGTAATGTAGATATGCAGTGATAGCAATTTCCCTTTACTGGATTCCTCACATTTTTATATTTTATTTTCATTCATTTCAAAAAATATTTTTTTTCCGATTTCTTCTATGGCCCACATGTTATTTAGAAGTGTGGTGTTCAGTTGTCAAAGAGTTGACGATTTTCTAACAATCTTTGCCATTGATTTATAGTTTAATGGCAGTGTGGTATGCATGAATATAGGTTGTAAGATTGCTATTAAAAATTGCTGGCCTTTATCTATGGTTTATCTTGGTAAATATTCCACATCAAAAACAGTGTATTTTACCATCATTCAATGTAGTATTTTATAAACATAGGTTAGATTTAGTTGACTAGTGATGCTGTTCAGTTAAACTATGTCTTTACACATACTTGTCAATTATTGATAAAACTGAGTTGAAGTCTCAAATAGTCTTTTGCCTCAGATATTTTATTTTGATGCTGTTATTAGGTACATACGTATTAGAGGCTTTTATGTTGTCTTGTAAAACTAACTCATTTATCATAATGTAATGCCTATCTTTTTTCCCTTATGAATTTTGTTTTGAAGTTAGCTCTGTCTGAAATTAACATAGCCACTTCACATTCTTTCAATTTGTATTAGCATGCTTTATCTTTATCCATCCCTTTACTTTTAATCTTTGTGTATCTTCAAAGTGGGATTTTTGTAGGTATATATAGTTATTTTTAGCATTCCCATTGTGATTCAGTGGGTTATGAACCAGACTAATAACCATGAGGATGTGGGTTTGATCCTTAGCATCGTTCAGTGGGCTAAGGACCCAGTGTTTGCCATGAGCTGTCATGTAGGTTGCAGACATGGCTTGGATGTGGTATAAGCTGTGCCTGTGGTATAAGCTGGCAGCTGCAGCTCTAATCCAACCCCTAGCCCAGGGACTTCCATATGCCGCAGGTGCTCTCTGCAAAAAAATGCAAAAAAGTCTTTTTTCCTAATCATATTGCCGCTTTCTGTATTTTATTGGTGTATTTAATATAGTTATTGATGTCAATAATCATTGTAAATGTATTTTAATATATTTTAAAATTTGAAATTAATTTAAAATTTAATTTAAAAATTTTAAATGCAATTTTAAAATGATTATTGATAGTATTGGATTAATATTATTATCCACCATATTTTTGTACTGTTTTCTATTTATTATCTTTATTCTTTTTTTTTTTTTTTTGTCTTTTCCAGGGCTACACCTGCAGCATATGGAGGTTCCCAGGCTAGGGGTCTAATAGGAGCTGTAGCCACCGGCCTACGCCAGAGCCACAGCAATGCCAGATCCGAGCTGTGTCTGCGACCTACACCACAGCTCATGGCAACACCAGATCCTTAACCCTCTGAGAGAGGCCAGGGATCAAACCCGCAACCTCATGGTTCCTAGTCAGGTTCGTTAACCATTGACACATGATGGGGGCCTATTCTTTTTTTTTTTTTTTTTTTTTTAATCCTTTACTCTTTTTCTACCGTCTCTGGTTTAACTGAACATTTTGTTGTTCCCACGTTTTCATCTCTTTGCATACTAATCATATTTCTTTTCAAAAATTTTTAGTGATTGCCTTAGGGTTTGCAGTATACATTTACAGCTGATTTAAAATAACATTATACCACCTCTCAGAGAAGGTATCTTATAGCAGAGTATCCTCATTTCCTCCCTCTCATGCCTTAATATTGCTTGTATTCATCTTACTTATGTCTTTTGCCAGTAAATGCTACTATTTGTTATTTCAGAAAATTGTCTGTTAAATCAATTTAGTTAAAATTATTCTATTTCATTTTCATTTGTTCTTTCTCACATACTTTCCCTTAACATATTAGTCATAGATCTTTTGTTTTATATATATTTTTTAAATTTTTGATCATACCTGGGGCATGTGGAAGTTCCCAGGATAGGAATTGAACCTCTACCACACCAGCGACTAAAGCTGCTGCAGTGACAACGCCAGATCCTCAACCCACTGGGCTACACAGGAGCTCCTAATCATAGTGATTTTAAATATCCAGGCTGATAACTCCATGTTTCTGCTATATCTGGTCTTCATATGATGTTTACTTTGTCTTTTGTCTTTTTAGGGCTGCACCCATGGTATATGGAGGTTCCCAGGCTAGGGGCTGAATCAGAGCTGCAGCCGCCAGCCTACATCACAGCCACAACACAGAATCCAAGCTGCGTCTACGACCTACATCACAGCTCACAGCAACACCAGATCCTTAACCCACTGAGCAAGGCCAGGGATCGAACCTGTGTCCTCATGGATCCTAGGCGGGTTCATTAACCACTGAGCCATGACAAGAACTCCCTACTTTGTCTTTTCAGATATATTTTCTTAACTTTAGCATGCCTTGCATTTTTTTGTTGGAATTTGGACATAATGTATTGGTAATAGAAATTGACATAAATAAGCTTTTAGTGTAAGATTTTTATGTTTACTTGTTTATTGGTCTGTTATGGCAGCCATATCAAAGTGCTACAAGCTAGATTACACTGCTGTTTCACACACCTTTGGAAACTAATAGTCCTAGATCAAGGTATTTGCAAGTTCGGTGTCTTCTGAGACCTCTCTCTTTGACTGGCAGAAGGCTCCCTATCCCCATTCCTCACAGGGCCTTTTCTCTGTGTGTGCATCCCTGATATCTTACTCATTTGATAAAGACATCAATCATATTGGATTAAGGATCTATCCTAATGAACTTATTACCTTTATTTCCTCTTGAAAGTCTGCCTTATCTCTGTATACAGTCACATTCGGTATTAGGGCTTCAATATAAATTTGGGGGGGAACACAATTCAATCCATAACATTTGGCTAGGAGTCAGGCTGTGTTAACTATTTCCAAATTATCTGTAGATACCAGAGAGTTCAGTTTCCTTCAGTGTCCTTATTTTTCCCCTCCAGTTTTCTTTGGGTTTCCCTAGAAATTTTTTCTTAAAATGAGACTGTTTTGCAGTACTCCCTTTTATAATGTGCTGTTATTATCCTTGAGTTCTTTGATGGGATGGCAGATGGAGAAAGCAGATAGAGGAAGTTTTTATGATCTTGTGATTAAATCTCTGTCTTTTTTGTATGTGTTTTTTTCCTCATTTTCATGGACCAGAGTCCCAGGGCTGTGATTTCTCAGAAGAAAGCCTTGTTGTCTTGGTTGTTATCTTGTTTTTTTTTTTTGTTATTTTTTTTCTTTTTTTTTTTTCTTTTTTGGGCTGCACCCACGGCATATGGAGGTTCACAAGCTAGGGGTCTAATCAGAGCTGTAGCTGACAGCCTATGCCAGATCCGAGCTGCATCTGTGACCTACATCACAGCTCATGGCAACGCTGGATCCTTAACCCACTGAACGAGGCCAGGGATCAAACCCGCAACCTCATGGTTCCTAGTTGGATTCGTTTCTGCTGTGCCATGGCAGGAACTCCTGTTTGTTTTTTTGTTTGTTTGTTTGTTTTTTTATTAGCTCCTTTATGTGAGACTAGAAGGCAAGAGGGCCTGGAGTTGGGTAATTATTCTTTCCTGTATCATAAAAGGCTTTGATGAAGTAATTTCCCTTGAGAAGCTGACCTTTTTAACAGGGAGAAGAAGGTAGAATGGAATATTCTGGGTTTATTCCATAATGGTTATTTCTCATCTTACTGTGCTGGAAACATGAGTACATGTACCTTAGATCTTCGCAATTAGAACTGGTGGGGCTTATGGAACTTAAATGCTTGAAGGCTTGGGGCACCACTGAAAATTCACTCCCATCACTAGAAATATTTTAACTCTTAAGTTGTTCCACATTGAACCTCCAACATATCATCGAATACCGCTTAGGTTTTCCTGCTTGTTCTGGCTTCAGACACAAGCTTCTGCTCCCTAAAGTCTCTGTGTTCCATAAGCTCTGAATCTCTATATACTTCTCTCTTCACTTTACTTGGAAGTACTTTTCCCAGTGTCCTCATTTCTGTGATGATTTTTGGGAAGAATTTTTGTTTTTCAGCTTTCCTTTTTGTCGTATTATGAAAATGAGAGAGGCAACTTCTAAATTTATTACAAATTAGAGTGGAAATGTTCTCAGACAGCTGGCTGTTGGACAAGAACACTGAACCCCAACTACTTGATATAGGTCCCCAGAACTTTGTCCCTTTGGAGAAAGAATTCAGCAAAGAGAATGGTGGTAGGGAGGCACCACCATCTCTTCTCATTTAAGGAGGGAGAAGATAGGTGTGGAAAAAGCACAGGCAAGGTTTATTAAGAGAGAGAAGAGAGAAAATAGGTACAGAGAAAGTACAGGCACAAACAGGCTGGGGGCAGGTGAAAAGGGAGAGAAATAGACAAGATAAGAGAGGAAGAGAGCGCATGTGATTTGGAGGTTGTTTCAGTCACTGAAGGGGGGCAGTCCTTCTGGGCTTCCTCTGGCCAATCATCTTGCTTTGTCTCGCTTTGGCCTCACTCAGGGCCCAGCCCTCAGGATGGATTTTAGTACAACGGTCTCTGGGAAGTGGACAGGATATACTGTGGTCTGGTGCCCCTCCTTTCTTTGTCCCCTGAGGAACCTTTCTGTGAGTGTATAATTCCTGAGGTCTCCTTGACCTCAAGAATGAGAAATAGATGGTTCCTATCTTTTATCCAAGCAGGATGCAGCTTTTATGCTGAAGTTATCTGTTCACAGGAAACAGATCACAGTTGCTCAGCCTGGGACATACCTGTCTCCTGCTTCAGAAACGAGAAGTTTTGGACACTTTTTGTTTTTCCTATAGAATTTGTCCTACAGTTACAATTTAATAAATCCCTCTTTATCCATCACAAATTGCCTGCTGAATTCCCCGTGACTGAAAAGGTAGTGATCTAGTATTTCCAAAGTGAACGATTAGTACATGATGCCAACATCAGTATGAAAGAGTTAACATTTGATGATGGAGCGATGTGTGAAGTTTTTAAGGGGTATTTATTGTACTATATTAAGATTAACAATTGTAATGAGACTAATAAGAATGATACCAGCAGACACAGGCAGCCAGTATGAGTATTAGATTTGCCGAGGGAGAAACAAATGAAGTTTTTTGTTTCTCTCTCTCTCTTTTTTTAAATGTAACCAAAGAACATTCTTTTTACACACAGACAGCTACAAAGTAGGAGACACAGCCACTCTTTCAGAGGGGTGAACCTCCCCAGCAAACCAGCCAACATTGTTGATGACCACTAATGATACTCTCTGATCAGATTAAAAATCCTACCTCATATGCTAGGTTTTATCCATTTCAATATAATTGTTGCCAAAACGTGGCCTCCGTCCACTAATGGAAATGCAGAGACAGAGTTCTGGGTGAAGAAGAAAAAAATAGCTTCATCGCTTTGCCAGGCAAGGGAGGCGACAGCAGGCCAATGCCCTAAAGACTGTGTCCTCCCTTGGCAGATATTAGGAAGTGGTTTTATAGTTTCCGAGTAGAAAATAGGGCTACAGATAAGGATTAGGGTAGATGCAAGCTTTCATTCTTCTTCACAATTGGTGTTTAGTGGCCCAGGACTGATTCTGGTGGTCCTCTTCTCTTGTTTGCTTTTCCTGGGTGTTCTAGTTCTGCAGGAGAACTCAAAGATACTGTTATATATATTCCTTGATGAAGAACTAAGACCCTGCCCAAAGGCTGCACTATTGTTTCTTGACTGTTCTTCCCTTGTCTTTGTATCCCTTCCCATCCCTGATTAGCAAATATTTGAACCTGCCCTTTGGAACTCAGGGAAGATCAAGGAAGCTGAAGCTTATTCCTTAAAAACCAGAAATGGGGGATGCAGAAAGGGTTGAGTGCTCAGGAGCCCCACAGCATCCTTCTCAGTTTCATAATGAATTTATGTGCAAACATATTCTGTGGAATGATGGAGAGGAGAAATTAGACAGTGGCGTTTCATAAGGAGCTCGAAAGAGTGAACATCTTGGGAAAACAGTAATGATGATAGTCTTTGAGACTTTTTAAATAATGTACAATGGTTTCCCTATATTATTCCTAAGCACTCTGTACTAAGTACTAGGCATATTATTAGTCTCTTATTGAGACAAAAAATGAACTCAAATGTTGTTCATGTGTTTACTCAAGATTTTAAAAGGTAATAATCCAAATTAAGGATTTGAGCAGAAGTCCCTGTGTATTTCTCTGTTGCATTATGAAGTTTTTGCCTTAAAAAACTAAAAGGAATAGGAAGGAAAGACAAGATCATACTCTTGAATGCACCAGATGTTAAGCAGTAGCTGTTGAAAGGATTCCGAGGCCAATGCCACATTTTGTGGTTTCCATTTAGTTCTCTTTCAGCAAGGTAGGCTTACTGTGTTTCTTATTACCTACTGAAGCTTTGCAACTATAGGTATTTGATATAGACTGCATCTGGATAGGAACTTCTAAGAACTCATTTTTCTATACATGCTTTGCAAACTTTCAGCGGAGCAAAACATTTCGCGCAGCATGTGGTGTTAATGTCATAAATGTGATTTAGTGTTGCCCTGAAGCAAATCACTGAGGATGATTTCCACCCCAAATTCTTGACAATTCTGGGAGGCACAATGGAAATTCTGATGGAACATCAGTCACAAAAGAATTGTTAAGAGACTCATGTGACAGAGACTTTTCCTAAAAGAAATTTTACATGGGTACAACCCAAATAATAAAAGCTATATTTAAAATAACTTTTACATGAAGAGTGTATATTCTGCTAAGTTCCCGTTGTTTTCATTCCCTCCAGAGTGGACGTAGGGAAAGTAGACAGAATCTTGGCCTAGTTCTTTTACAGGAGATCTTGTATTTTACTTTCCATCATTAGCTGAGCATTCACAGCCTCATGTTCTCCTACACTTTAAACTAGATATTAAAAAGCCTACCTGTACTTTTGAACAGTGATGTTGTAGAGATCAAGAAAATATTCACCACATTTTCAGTTTATCAGACCAGCATGCTTTATGAGATCTACAGTAATAGTTAAATAATGCCATATGCTAAAACCTTTGCAGTTTGCTAGGTTCCACGTTACCCTGTAGATGTGCGTGAATTATGAGTACTTGCCACTCTATGTTTATATCAAGTGTGGGCAGACTATTGCTAACTGGTCTAATACTACCCTCCACCTCCTATACTTAAAAAAGTTCTTTAAGAACACCAACTGTGTTCATTCGTTTATTATTTTTTATGGCTATGTTCCTTCTACAGTGTAGTTAGTGGATGTGATAGAAACTTGACGGCTCACAAAGTCTAACATATTTACTATCTGGTCCTTTTAAAGGAAAAGGTTCATAATACCAGTCCTGTGAAATACTCTTTTTTTTTTTAACTACATTTTACCATTTCTGACTTCTGTTAAAGTTATTCATTAAATTAAAATTGTTCTTATCCCTCATTAAAAATACATAAACAGGAATCTCACCAAATTAGAAAACACTGTACATTTTCTGTTTGGTTCTCTACTATCATATGACCAATCATTAAATAGTATTTGTCTTTTATTAAGAATTAGTTATAGCAGAATCTGGGATAGGTGATTTACATACATTCTTTCAATACTTATACCAAAATAAAACAGGACAAAAAAAAAAAAAAAAAGCAGTCTACTTCTGTGTAGTAAAATAGTGAAAAATAATGGGTACCAATCTAGAAAAATATTTTTTCTCTCTATATCAGCCTCTAAGCACATTGCTATACATTGTGTATGTGTAGAAATTACTCTTATACATCTAGAAGTGGAATGTTCAATTTATTTTGTAGACCAAGACTTGTATGTTTTAATTCTATCCTCTGTAAGTTATTGATACTTAACCTGTTCCACAAATCAGAAATACAGGGAATTTCTGCATTTTCCAGCCACTTCTCACAATCTATTATTTTTCATAAAATAATAGGTTTTATTATTACTTAATAAAATCTATTTACTGATTTTATCTTATTACTGATTTTATCTTCTAACATTCTTTTTTTCTGCTTAAACCACTGCCATGGTTCAGATGCTCAACAAGCCTTATAAACCTCAACAGCATTTTCTGCTCTTTTTTGTAATATAGTACTTACCTGTAATATAGGCACAGCAACCACTCCCCTCTTTGGAGAAAGGGTTCCTTTTCTCTCTTACCTGCACACTCTGGCTTTCAATTGGGAGCTGCTCTCTTCTTATATGACCTTCTCTGCCTCACCACAGTGATTAAAGAGAAGTGGAAAAGGAGAATTCCACCCAATCTGAACCTGTCAAATTAGGTTAAATCATTGAACTCCAAGTTAGATTCTTTCTTTTTAACCTTGTAACCTGACTTGGGCTCCTCTTTGATGGCAAAGCTAGTGAGCCATTGGGTTAGAGTTTGTCATCAGCTTTGAATCTAGCCTCTTGAAGAAGGAGGTCTACAGTGAAAGGAGCTAAATCTATTTTGCAGAGCATAAGAAGCAGTGATACATTATATTCTATAAGATTTCTTTTCCCTGGGCCCTGCCCTATTTTTGCTTTTCCCTAAGTTTGGTTATGACGACCAAAATATTCCTATCATTTATTTAAACTATTTCGAGTTTGGTTTGTATAACCTGCAACTAAAAGGATCTTGATTAATCTATAAAATTCATGGTCCAAATCATTCTAAATCCATCCCACATGTTGTTGCTAAGGTTATCTATCCAATTTCCCCCTTAAAATAGTCAATAAAACTGATTAGATGAAAGTTCTATGGCTCATAGACGCTCTAATATTTCACCTCACATAATTTTTCAGTCTGATCTTCATCCACTCTTGCTTTAACATTTAACAGTCTGCACTTTGCTTACTACAGAGTAGTAATATACACCACAAGATTTTGTTTTGTTTTTGTATTTGATTAAAACACTTTTATTTATCTGTTCATTTTCTAAAACTCAGTTCACTATCAACCTCTCTAGGAAGAATCCCCAGATCCATTCTCCTTCCCTGTTTCAAAATGGGCAGCATACCTCCCAATATGTATATGGAATTCTATACCCCTCTATATGTGTATGCAGCTGTACTGACTCCGTAAGCATGTCCTTCCCCCATATGTCCTTCCCCCATACGTCAGTATCTACATGACGTTCTTGTCTGCATCACAGCCTGCAATTAAGAGATATTAACATCACCTACAGAAATGAACTGAAACGTCATCAAATTTTAGAGACATGGTTTTTGCATTAGAATGTGTAAAAGGCCTTCCAAGGATGCTTTTCTAAAAGGCAGGTTATGTGGCCCAATTCCTTTAGATTCTAATGCAGTAAATCTTGTTTGGAATGAAGAACAAATATTCTCAACAAAAAAATAAGTGCTTATTCTGAGGTTACTTTATACAGTGTTAAAATAAGGAATAAAGTAGATAATGCAACTTGGGACTCTCTTAACCATCAAATTTGCTCTTAATATAATTCAAAGTAAAGGAAGAGAACTATTCTCAATTAGGATTGGAGCTGTATACACTGGCAGATAAAATTACATATTGCCTCATGGAATATGTTCCTGATATTATATGTTACTCATTATATGATACTAGTTTTTTGTTTGTTTGTTTTTTACATTTAAACACATAAATACACTGAAAAAAATCTAGGAAAATTAAACAGATAGGTGACATTGACAATTTAAATAAGACTATGTAAGTTTTTACAGATAATGCCAAGAGTTCCCATTAAACAGTTAATGGTTTTCTTGGTAAACAGAATGTTTTTTGACTTATACAAGGAGCTTTATAATATACCTAGACCGTAAATATATTTGTGGTGAGGACATAACAGAAAAAGCTACAATTAATTTTTTTTCTCAGATATCAGTATCTTCAGGTGGCTACTGAAGATTAATGCTGTTTGAGCACAGCAATCTTAATATAGACATAAGTCAATAGATACTATTTTTGGCTTTTTGACTTTCTGTAATAATTCTATCACCTGAACTCCAAATTGGGGACATATTTGGTTTAAAAAGCATTGGTAATATACATATTAAGTACAGTCAAATTTAGTTCATAGTAGCAGATTATTTTTTTTAAATCTTAACCATGATAAATGTGCTGCTAGAGAAATGCATTTGTTAAGCATTTCATTCCTTTTATTTGAAATATATACTATAAAGTACATATTGTCATGGATTATCCCAGGCCTTCAGATCAAATGTTAGCTATAACACTTTAAAAACAAATTTTAGTAGTACATCATCCATAAATTCACAGCAAGCACTTATTATGTTGAAGGCATAGAAATAAGCCAGAAACTACAGTTAGGGGGGTGATAATTAACTCCTAAAATACCTTATTAAGTCTGTCTGGTCCAGATTGATTGAGAGATGGCAAACTTCTGGATCAAATGCTTTCAATCTACAAATCAAAAGAGTATTTTAGATTCACATAGACTTAGATAATCATATTAGCTATGATAATTAATGGGTGGCTAATTTATCTCCTTAGGCTTTTCCCATTTGAAAGTAGTAATTTCTGCCTTGCAGAGTTCTTGTGAGCATTACGAATAATTTACATAAAGCATGTTTCCAAAAGCCCTATAAAAACTTGACACAATCAAAAGGAGTAATATCTCTAGATTTTTTTCCATCCTTGTGCTCCAAGGAATATTAACTTGTTTTATCTGGAAAAATTAGTAAGTGTCACAGTTATTTTTATCTTTAAGACTAAAATTTCCAGAATTCTGAAAACTTGTGGAGTCTTGAATGATGTAATATAATTTCAGCTCTTTTTTGAAAATTGCAGTTGATATAATGTGCCAATTTCTGCTCTATGGCAAAGTGACTCAGTCATACATATACATATACATACATTCTTTTTAAAAATATTCTTTTCCATCTTGGTCTATCAAAGGAGATTGGATATAGTTCCCTGTTCTCTGCAGTAGTACCTCATTTATATATTTTTTCTTTTCTTTTCTTTTCTTTTTTTTTTTTTCCCCCTCAGGGCCATGCCTGTGGCATGTGGAAGTTCCTGGGTTAGGGGTTGAATCAGAGCTGCAGCTGCCAGCCTATGCCTATGCCAATATGAGATCCAAGCTGCGTTTATGACTTATATCACAGCTCATGGCAATGCTGGATCCTTAACCCACTGAATGAAACCAGGGATGGAACCGTCATCCTCATGGATACTAGTTGGGTTCATAGCCCACTAAACTACAATGGCAACTCTGAGGTACCTCATTTATTATCCATTCTAAATGTAATAGCTTGAATCTACTAACTCCAAACTCCCAGTCCACCCCACTCCCTACTCCTACCCCCTTGGCAACCACAAGTCTATTCTCTTATGTCTATGATCTGTTTCTGTTTTGTAAATAGGTTTGTTTGTGCTATATTTTAGATTCCACATATAAATTATATCATATGGTATTTGTCTTTCTCTTTCTGACTTAACCTCATATGAGAATCTCTAGTTGCATCCATGTTGGCCCAAATAGCATTATTTCATTCTTTTTTATGGCTGAGTAGTATTCCATTGTATGTATGCACTGCATTTTCTTAATCCATTCATGTGTTGATGGACATTTAAGTTGTTGCCATGTCTTGGCTATTGTGAATAGTGCTGCTATGAACAAATGGGTACATAGATCTTTTTGAATTGTAGTTTTGTCTGGATATATACCCAAGAGTGGGATTGTTAGATCTTACAGTAATTCTACTTTTAGTTTGCTGAGGAACCTCCATACTCTTTTCCACAATGGTTGTACCAATTTACATTCCCACCAACAGTGTAAGAGTTCTCTCATTTCTCCACACCCTCTCCAACATTGATTAGTAGACTTATTAATGATGGCCATTCTAACTAGTGTGAGGTAGTACATCATTGTAGCTGTTTTTTGCATTTCTCTAATAGTAAGTGATGTTGAACATTTTTTCATGTACATGCTATCTGTATGTCTTCTTTGGGGAAATGTCTGTTTAGGTCTTCTGCCCTAAATTTTTGGATTGAGTTGTTTTGTTATTGTTGAGTTGCACAAATATAAAATTTAAATAATATGGAGGCATGGCAAAAATACAGACTCTGAGTTTGAGAATTTTAGGTAACTGATTATTCAACTAACAGGTAGAGTTAAGAGCCTCCTGTGAGTCTTACTGTATCTTAATCTGGTTCTAGTAATGCTGGTCTTATGGAATGAGTGAGGAGGTGTTCCCTCTGTTTATATTTTCTGGAACAGCTTGTAGAAAATTGGTATAATTTCTCCTTTAAATATTTGTTATGATTTACCAGTGAAACCATCCCTGCCTGCTGCTTTTTCTTTATTTAGAATGTTATTAAGTATTGTAAAAAATACACATTATCTACTTCTTGTATGATTTCAATACTTTGTTTCAGTGAATTGTTCTGTTTCCTCTAAGTTATCATACTTTGGACATAGAGCTGTTGAGAATATTCCTTTGCTATTTTTTTAATATCCATCCAAACAGCAGGATGGTCCCTGTTGCATTTCTGATATTGATAAAATGTATCTTCTTTCCATTAATCCTAATTAGCTTAGATAGTTTTATTAATTATTTTTGGATTAAAAAAGTTTTATTAATTTTATTGATCTTTTCCATGAATCAGCATTTGGTTTCATTGCATGGATTTCCTATTTTTGATTCTTTTGTTCTACTTTAAATTGTATTGTTTCTTCTGCTAGCTTTAAGTTAAAGTCTATTTTTAGGGGAGCTTAGGTTTTGGGATTTTAGATCTTCTTTTCTAATATATAGATTGATTATATAAATTTCCCTCAATAACTACTCTTACTGCATCTCACACTATTTGATAGGTATTTTTATATTCACTTAGTTAAAAAGATTTTCTATTTCTCTTGAGACTTTTTTATCCTATGAGTTATTAACAATTCTGCTGTTTAGTCTCCAAATATCTGTGGAATTTTCAGCTCTATTATTTTCTAGTTGTATCCCATCATGTCTGT
The DNA here is from genome assembly GCF_016906955.1 of Phacochoerus africanus. Taxonomy (NCBI): domain Eukaryota; kingdom Metazoa; phylum Chordata; class Mammalia; order Artiodactyla; family Suidae; genus Phacochoerus; species Phacochoerus africanus. Next base: position 98,511,565 of record NC_062553.1, on the reverse strand, counting down.
CAGAACACTAAAATTTTAACCCTTTTTTTTTTTGCGTCTTCCCGCAGGTATCTTTTGTTGGATTTTCTGTTTTGTTCTTGTGTTTGGCATATATTGTGATGTTGAAAAGAATGTTTTAAAGACTCTTCCTTGAGCATTTGTATACCTGCTTTTAATGAAAACAAAGTAATATCCCTGTTTGTGCTGGGCCAGAAATAAAGCGAATATATAACAAACAGCTATTCCCCAGACCATAACAGGTTTTGGCATTATTTGCTTATCTCCTCAAGTCCAACACTATTTTAGTTATAATACAATAATTAAGTTTTTCAATATTATAAAGAAACTTATTAAGTATCTTGTAAATACTTGTTATGAATCTTACCTGACCCAATTATTTTAGAAAAATACTATTGTTATCCACAATTGAGAAGAAAGTAATGGAGAGTTCAGAGAGAACTTTTACATACAAATTCAAGAGTACATTGTTCTTGCATGGGCTCATTTTATATATTTATATTAACTTTTATTTAAACCTCTTAGTACTTGATTCTACATACATTACAATCTGTCAAAAAAGCTCAATATATTTAGAAAACAGATTCAGTATAGTATTAATTAATTTTCAGGATGTCCTGTTCTAAATTTATATTCATATCTACTCTTGAAACGTGTAAGTATGCCCTACCTTCAAAGAACTTAAAGTCCTATACAAGAGACAAAATCAGTGCAAAAAGGAAGACTCAAGACTATGAAAGAGTTGGAGATGTTTTGGAAGTTTAGAGAAAAGCATTGTCTCCCAATTGCAGAATTAGTGAAGGCTTTGTGGGAAATTTGGTATGTGAGGTAGATTTTAAAGAACTGGCATTATTTTGCCTATGGTATATGGTGAGAGGACATAAAATACAGAAAAGAGTGAGAGATTTGTAGATATAAATAAGGTAGTTAATTTTGAAGCAAACCTTACAACATGAAGAAGAAACAGTATTCCTATCTACTATACACTTGGAGTTGGTATTATGTATTACGTAGATGAACAGAAAGGGACACAAGATTTTTAGGCAGAATACTTAGGCTTTAAATGCTAGTTTTGCCACTCCTCTTTGTTTTATGTTGTAACAAAATGGTTAACTTTTAATAGGTCAGATACCTTACCTATATAAATAATATGTAATTCGCTGTGCTGGTATGAGGCTACATTGGATGGAGACTATGTCAGAGACAGTGAGATTGAGAGTGAGAAGGGAAAAAGAGCTTTGTAGACTGACAGACCAGGCTACGGGCTGGAGTTCCCTGATTTATCAACTGTGATCTTGGGCAAATTAACATCACAGGGCTTCAATTTACTGACCTATTAAAGATCAATAACTATACTCTCTGAAGGGTGAAGATGTAATTGAAACAAGAACCAAGTAAAGGCCCTGTAAATCACAACTATTTTAGAAGTCTAACTTTCATAGTAAACTGGAAAACATGAAACATTTCAGAGCAATGAAATGACATGATCAGAGTCGTATTTTAGGAAGATTTATTTTTTTAAAAATGCATGGTTTATAAGTAAAGTAAAACCAAAGGTAAATAAAACAGTAATTTGATGATGTCAGTTGTCCAGTTATAAATAAAAGGAAATCTCAGTATGGCTAGTGGTAAATAAAGTAGAAAGAATTAGATATTTGTGATAAAACCAATGACTTAATGGTTGTAGGCTTTGTCCAAAACAAATGGTTGGAATTCATCCAAAAATGTTGTACTTGGTATTTTGAGAAGATGCTAGCGGCGGCATTTGATTAAATAAGAAAATGAGTAAGAGGATTAGGTTTAGAAAGAAATATATGAAAATATTGACATCATGATCTCATCAGGGAATATTGATAGGAACAAGAAAATTATCATGTAAAACTCATGTTTAGGATGGAGGGGTAAATTTGAAAAAAATACTTCATTGGAATGAATTTAAGAATATGAACACTGACAATTTGAAGTGGAGATTTCAAATGTTGAAAATGATTTGTCTCCTACTGCTAAAGGTGATTTTTTAGTTTCCTCTGACCAATATACAGACGTTTAAACAGGCCCCAAGTTCCACACACACATCCAAACATTTATTAGAGAATGCTACTTTCAATGACTATAATGCTGGAATCTTACATTAATGATTCTTTCAGTTTAAAGTTTCTTCATTTGTAGCTTAAATTTTTAAAAAATGAAAATGCATTTAATTCATAGTAAGTATTTTATTTCATCTATAATATCTAGATTATTTTTCAATTTGAGCACTTCATTTTGGTAATTATCATTTGAATTAGTATTTGATTAGTACTTGATTGGCCTTATTAGCTCTATAAATGGTTGTAAGTAGTATTTGAAGAAGACATTTGCTTTAATAGACTGTGGTAGATCATTCCAACTAAAAGATTGAATCAAAAGTTTCTGCTAGCAAGATCCACTCTTTGATTAGACATTACCACCTCCAACTATATGCAACAATTTAGTCTTTGCCAAAAGGTTGTTTACAGCGTAAGTTACATGTACTACTCTGAAACAATGGGATTGTTTAAAACCATAAATCCGTGAATCAGACAAAGTGTTTTGAAGAATAGTAGACATAGCTATGACACAGCCAAGGAATGAGGTCAATATGTGGCTACATCGCCTTCATGATAAAATATTTAATGGCGTTCTACACAATCTACTTCAAAGGAATATATACTGATGTTTCATGCTAGTTATTAAAACAAGCAGTAACTTAGATTCTAGTTGTTTCTTCTTTCCTAATCTAATTTCCAAAACAATGTTTGAATTTCTTTATTTTTCTGGCTTAAAAGAAATTTATGCTTAGAGAGTGATACATAGAAATGAAACAAAAGTTTGTAGATCTGTGGTGGCTATGAAACAAAATAAAGTGGGGGGGAGAAAAAGAGTACCACTTTGATGGCTGTTTCTGTACAATGTCTTCAGGTGATGAAGATATTGCTAATTTATTTGGAGAGGAGAAATAAATATAATGGAATCCTCAACATTATCCTTAAAAAAAAAATATTTAGAAAGTACGAAATGAAGGAACATTCAGGCTGTTTTGTCAAGTGGCATGGCCTGAGCTTGGGAACCTTCTTAAGAAGAAACTTGTTTCATTTAACATAGAAAATACTTTACTTTCCTTAGATTATTTTCCATCACAAAATTCAGAAATTAAAAAAAGTTTGTCACCTCTCTCCTTGTTTGACTTAGGTCATGAACATTAAAAAAAAATGGCCTTTTCTAAGACTTTTTTCTTGAAAAGGATTGACAAAAGCACATATTATTTTCCATCACAAAATTCAGAAATTAAAAAAAGTTTGTCACCTCTCTCCTTGTTTGACTTAGGTCATGAACATTAAAAAAAATGGCCTTTTCTAAGACTTTTTTCTTGAAAAGGATTGACAAAAGCACATATTTTCTCAGAATTTTTGACTTAAAATAAGTAGATTTTTAAAGTAGACTTTTAAAATATCTTACCAAAGGCATATAAATATTTGTGTCTGTGGACAAATTATTGCATGTTCTTGGTAAATCTCTAGCTGAATATTTTTTCCTAAAACGTCAGTTGTAATTGACACCATTATCTCCAACAAAATATTTAATGATTTAAATTTAAAGATAAATATAGTTGATTCCTTGATTGGGGTGATGAAGAAAATAAGGTTTTTATCCTAAAACTGTGAGTAATTTATGGCACTTTTTATTTCTGGTAAAGAAAGCAATGTATAGAGTTTCCACTGAGGCAAAGTAGGTTAAGGATCAAGTATTGCTATAGCTTAGATTGCAGCTGAGGCTGAGATTCGATCCCTGGCTCAGGAATATCCATGTGCCCTGGATGTGGCCAAAAAAGAGGAAAAAGAAAAGAAAAAGGTTTAACTATATTCTGATTTCAGAACATAATCCTCTGTAGAGAATAACACATGTTATGTAACTGTGAGGTTCTACTACATTAAGTACATGATTGTATCATTAATTGAAGAAATAGGACTGGCCCTATCAAAATACAACTCTATGCTTTCTGCATGTTTGCTGTTGTTATTCAAAATTCAGGTGTTTGGATATCGTCTAAATGGAATGTTTAGCACTCCTAAGATTTGCTTGGGAAAGATGCAGCAGAGGGGGCAAACTGAGATAGTGGTTTGAGCCAGGACAAACCGAAGACCATTGTGACAGTTATCTGCTTTGAAAATGATCGCTTAGCTCAGAAATAATTGATTCTGAGATTCATCTAGTAAGCTATGTGGGTTTTCAGATAAGTGTGTTTATGTACTTGCACATGTTACTGTTTTTATTTTTATTTGATAAATGTTGCATGCTCATTAGAACATAAGGAAAATATAGAAAAAAAATAAACACAAAAATCAGTCTACTTCATCTGGTAACATGTATTTCTTTCCAATTTTACTTCTATTTAAAATCATTAAATATTGTTATTATAAGATACAGGCGTTTGATTTCCAGTCTTTTTTTATTTTTTATTTTTCAATTCTTTACTTGGAATGCTTTTAGATTTACAAACCAGTTTCAAAGATAGCACAGAGCATCTGTACTGTAGATCCTTCACCCAGCTTCCTCTAATGTTAGCGCTTTTATCTAGTCGTGGGACATTTGTTAAAAGTGACTGTTAACAGTGGTACGGTCTTGGAGTTCCCATTGTGGATCAGTGGTTAATGAACGCAACTAGCATCCATGAGGATGCGAGTTCGATCCCTAGCCTCACTCAGTGTATTAAGGACCCAGCAATGCCATGAGCTGTGGTGTAGGTTACAGATGCAGTTCAGATCCCACATTGCTGTGGCTCTGGTGTAGGCTGGAGGCTACAGTTCCAACTGGACCCCTAGCCTGGGAACCTCCATATGCCACAGGAGCAGCCCTAAAAGACAAAAAAGACCCCCCCTTACTGGAAAAAAAAAAAAAAACAACAACACAGTGGTACAGTATTAACTGGGCTAAAGACCTTATTCAGATTTCACTGATTGTGCTACTACTGAATTTTTACTTTTCTAGGATCCAACACAAGATACTACATTGAATTTAATCAGCATCGTTCTTTCTAAAACCTAATCATGCTGTATTTGCTTTTGTATATGGCCTTTTAAAATGAAGATACAGATGTGTGCTCAGACGAAAGGGTACTGATTATATACAGCCAAGAAAGGCCTGTAGGGAAATAACTGCCATGATAGTCATGTTAAAAAAATAAAAAATAAAAAAAATAAAAAGTGAAAAGTCTGACCTCCATTAAATGGAAGTACCTGGTTTACGAATCAGGAAGTAATATGCTTCAGTCAAATTTGAAGAGGATACAGAAATTTTGGTTATCCTCATGGAAAGGCTTAGGGAGCTCCAAAAATGTTAACACATTATTGGACTTGTGCAAATTAATCTTGGCAATTAAAGATAAATCTCACATCTATCCCAGGATGAACAGAATGAGAAGGGATGAAGGAAAAAGAAACTAAATTTTCCATTAAGGAGTTTGGTTTGCCTATGCTCTAAAAATGTCACCCGCAAACACTTAAAAATGAGTCTAAGAAGCGTGTTTAGTTTAGCTATAGGATGGCATTCATTCAGTTGATCTCTGAATGAAATCCTATTCTAAATCCCACTTCTAGAATTCTAAGCCATTTCTCCAAAGTTGGTTTCATACCAAATCCCATATCCCATACTCATCAGAATACATTGTTTGCTACTTTTCTAAGATTAAGACAATTAAAGATGCAAAGCCCAGAAAGAAAACTATTTTTCTTCCTAATTAGGAAAATACAACTATAATTGCTTAGCAGAATTTATGTTCTACTTAAAAGTTCAAGATTCTAACTTTAGAGTAAAATCAGTCAGCATGATTGCATTTACATGTTCTCCATATTTTTTGGTGTTGACCACATAGGAAAATTTACACATATCATAAATATACAGCTCAGTGACTTATTACAAAGACCTTTTTAACTAAAACCAAGAAATAAAATACTCCTTCCATAAGCTTCATTTGTGCCACTGCCCATTCAGTGACCTTGCTGCTTACCAAAGTAAATGGCTGTCCTGACTATGACAATTTGCATGTTTTTGGAATTAATATGATTGGAATCATCCAAAAGGGTATACTTTAGTATTGGCCTCTTTCTCTTAATATTATGATTATGAAATTCATCTATGCCATTGCATGCAGTTGTAATGAATTCATTTTCATTGCTCTGTTAAAATTTTATGAATATTTCTCTACTCTTTCCCCATTCTTCTAGTATAACAGCAGAAAATGGTAACTATCCAAGTATTTAAAGTAATAGTGCTATGCATATTCTGCTGTGTTTTGGTTTTACACGTGTATGCATTTTTACTACTATATACTTATTCGTAGAATTTCTTGTTTGACACAGTGACTATAGCTTAATAGAAAATGTCCAACACTTTCTGGACAGAATATACCAATTTTATATTTCACATGCTGTATAAAAATGCTTGCTGTGCTACATTCACACCATCAATGGCATTGTTAGTCTTTATAATTTTCTGTTCCTAAGGGGATATAGACATGTTTTTGTGCTTTTAATATTCTTTTATGATGAGTAATTATGTCAGGTAAATTTTCATATATGTTTAGTGGCCAAATTTTCATACTTGTAGTAAAATGGTATACAGTGAGTTCTTCAAATAGCTTCTTTCACATGAAGACTCTTCAGTTTAATAATGTCTTGATATAATCAGTTGTAGCAATCTTTTCCTTTGTGTTAATTTTTTGTGTCCTCTTTAAGAAATCTTTCCTATACCAAGCTCATGAATTTATTCTTACATTAATGTTTAGAACCTTCCTAGTTGTGTTGTTTAATTTAAACACAATCCACTTGGAGCTTCTGTGTGTGTATGTGTGGTGTGTATGTGTGGTGTGAGTTTGCTTGTTTGTTCTCCCTATGCATATCCAGTCAACTCAGCCTCATTTTTTGAAAGCACCTGCTTTTCCTTGGTGCTCTGCAGTGACATTTTGGTCACAAATCAATTATACACATAGGTGGCTTGTTGAAATATTTGAATATTCTTTTAGATTCATACTTTTCTGTGTTGTCTGCCATACCAAGTCCTTTCACTTCACAATTCTTCTTTAGTAATGTCTTGGCTATTTTTCATGTTGATAAAAATTTAGATAGGTTCTGACAATTTCCACAAAAGAGACCTGTGGATATTTTGATTGTAATTATATTGAACCTATTAAATTAGCTAGGGAAGAATTGTCATCATTATGATACTGAATCTTCTAACTATTTTGAATGCATAGCATACCCCTCAGTTTTGTTTTTAAAAATATTACTGTTTTATAAAACTTTATGTGGAAGTTTTATACTTCTAATAGATTTAATAACAAGACCATTATATTTATTTTTATTTATCAAAGACATTTTATTTCTTTTTCTTTTTTTTTTTAATCTTTTTAGGGCTGCACCTGCGGCTTATGGAGATTCCCAGGCTAGGGGTCTTACTGGAGCTACAGCTGCTGGCCTGCACCAGAGTCACAGCAATGCCAGATCTGAGCCATGTCTGTGACCTACACAACAGCTCACAGCAATGCCAGATCCTTAACCCACTGAGCAAAGCCAGGAATTGAACCCGAAACCTCATGGTTCCTAGTTGGATTCGTTTCTGTTGCCCCATTATGGGAACTCCATTCAAGGACATTTTAGGAGGCCTCATGGGCAGAAGAACATGTTTAATGATAGTATCATGATCTGGAATACTCTTGATTAAGAGAAAAAAATAAAGATGAGATGCGATTGCCAAGACCAAGTCACATCAGTGGAATTAAATTAATGAAATATTAAACCAAGTATTTTTCATAAATTGGTTAGCAACCAATGGATAAAATATAATTTAGATTAAGTCTTATCTGCTGATGGTAGAGAATGGGAAAAGAAAGAATTCTAAAGCTATCTACCCAATAGGAAAATGGAGGCAGATTAATAAGCCACAATTTTTGGAACAGAGACTAATTTACATGGATAGATGACAAGTAAGTTTCCTTACTTCTACACTCCAGGCTGTCTGCTCGCTATCAATATATATTTCTTCATTTTGCAATGAAATAAATTGCATGTTTGGGGAGTAGACAACTTCTGAAGTCACCCCTCCTTTGTACTCTGTCTTCTTGAATTATGGATAAATCAATTTTTAAAGCAATTTTACTTTCTTTCATTCAGTTGATTTCTCACCTAACTGCCAATATCCATTTGTGCTTTGTATAATTAGGGAATTCCCTTCTGGTCAAAACATATTCAGAAAACATTGATAGTTTATACCTGCACACTATGCTGCCAAGATAAATTAGTTCTATGGAAAGAGTATGAAAAATATGAATAAACAAATGTAGACCCTGCCACTGAAATAGTTACAGTTTAGTAGTCAATATGACAGTGCTGAATATTCCAAGAATTATAAAGTAATGACAATAAACACACCTTAATTAGCTAGTATTAAGCATCTAACATGTCAAAAGTCCTCAGAAATTTTTTGTAAGATCTGACACTAAATACTAAGGAACATTATTTTTAAAAAGTTCTCCTAGAAAGTCCTTTTTGGATTCTTTTTTTATAAAATCATCCATAGTAGCATTGGTACTTTTCCATCTTTAATTAACTACTACAAACACATATCCAATATTTTTTACACAAGGCTAACAACTTTTAAACTCTAATATCTGTATATTTCTACACTAGCTTTCCTGAAGTCTAGCTGCTATCATTGCTAACATTATGGCAAATTCTAAGGTCTTTATGTGATTAAGACAACAAAAATAATTTGAAAAAAAATAGAATAAATCACTGTGATATTGACATTCATGGGGAGTGGAATATATTGATATTACGATTTTTTTTTTGTCTTTTTGCCATTTCTTGAGCCACCCCCACTGCATATGGAGGTTCCCAGGCTAGGGGTCGAATCGGAGCTGTAGCTGCTGGCCTACACCAGAGCCGCAGCAACAGGGGATCCAAGCCTAGCCTGCGACCTACACCACAGCTCACGGCAACGCCGGATCCTTAACCCACTGAGCAAGGCGAGGGATCGAACCTGCAACCCCATGATTCCTAGGCGGATTCGTTAACCACTGAGCCATGACGGAACTCCTGATATTGCAATTTTTAAAATAAATGATTAGTGGATGTTTGCTTTATAATAGGCATTTGTTAAATTGTTGAGGATGAACATATTATAGTTTCTAAATCATGTTAACAAAAGAGAAGGGATACATACACAAAAAAATCACAATGTGAGCTTAGCACATTAAGGAAAATAAAATATTCTTGATGAAGTGGAGTACTGATATATGACGGGATAAAGAAAATTTTGGTTTAGTGTCAGTAAGGTCAGGTCAATCGAATGATAACTGTTATATTGAAACCTGGATTTAGTTCTACTGTTATCAGTGGCCACAGTAAACTATAAATTAATGTAGTACCATAAATGAGGTTATATAATAAAATGTAAAATTTATTAGTCTCCTTTTCTCTAAATAATCCCCCTACATTCTTCGGTTTATTGAAACATAATTAATACACAAACCAGATATATTTAATGTATTCAGTTGGATGAGTTTGGAGATGTGCATACATCCATTAAACTATAATCACAAACAAGATAAATATATAACTTGAAGTATATCAAGAGGTTTTCTATTGCCTTTGTGGGATTTTTTTTGTTGTCATTTACTTTTTAAATTTGTTTTTGTTTGTGTTTTATTGGTGGTAAGAACATTTAACATGAGCTCTACTCCCTTAACAAGTTTTCTAAAGTGTGTAATAACTTAATCGTTAGTTACAGATCATGTTTTACCATAAATTCCTAGAACTTGTTTCTCTTGCATAACAAACTTTACAGCCACTGAACCTAAACTCATCAAACAACTTTTACTTTCCCCTTCCCACCTGGGAAAATGCCATTTATTCCGTTTTTCTGTATGTTTGACTATTTCAGATACCTCATGTAAGTGGCATCATGAAGCATTTTTCCTCCTGTGACTGGCTTTTTTCAGTTAGTGTAATGTCTTCCAGGTTCATTAATGTTATTGCAAAGATTTCCTTCTTTTTTTAAGGAAGAGTAATAGTGTATTTTATGTAAATATCACAATTTTACTCATTCATCAATCTGTGGACATTTAGATTTTTCCCTTATCTTGGCAGTTGTAAATAGTGCTGTAATGAACATGAAGTACAGATATCTCTTTAAGATCCTGATCTCCATTCTTTTGGATATTTACTTATAAGTAGGAACACTGAATCATATGATAGATCTATTTTTAATATTTGGAGATGCAACAGCTTCACCATGTTACACTCCCACCAGTGTACAATGTCCAGTTTCTCTAAATCCTTACCAGCAGCTTTTGTCTTTCTTTTAAAAAAAAAAAATCATCCTGATAGGTATAGGATAATATCTCATTATGGCTTCATCTTAGGTGACATCTCATCTGTTTTTGATTTTAAATTTTATGATTAGCGACATTGAGTACCTTTTCATATACCCATTAGCCATTTGTATGTCTTTGGAGAAATTGTGGAATTTTTAAAATGCTATTAGAGATATAGGAATTCGGTATATATTTTGGATGTTAAAGATGGTTTGCAAATATTTTCTCTCATTCAGAAGCTACCTTTATATTCTGTTGCTTGTATCCTTTGTTTTGCAGAAGCTTTTTAGTTTGATACAGTTACATTTATCTATTTTCACTTGTGTTGTCTTTGCTTTGTTTTTTTTTGTTTTTGTTTTTTTTTTTGTTTTTTGTCTTTTTGTCCTTTTGGGGCCACACCCACTGTATATGGAGGTTCCCAGGCTAGGGGTCTAATTGGAGCTGTAGCTGCTGGCCTACACCAGAGCTACAGCAATGCGAGATGTGAGCTGCGTCTGCAAACCTACACCACAGCTCAACCCAACACCAGATCCTTAACCGACTGAGCAAGGCCAGGGATCAAACCCACAACCTCATGCGTCCTAGTCAGATTCGTTTCCACTGCACCACCATAGGAACTCCTGCTTTTGATATTATATTCAATAAATTATCTCCAGGGCTAGTGTCAAGAAGTAGTCTTTCAACTATGTCATGTTCCAGGAGTTTTGTGATTTCATATGTTTAAGTCTTTGGTGCATTTTGAGTTCATTTTGTATATGGCCTAAGATAGGTTTATGGTTTCATTCTTTACCATGTGTGGCTGACTAGCTTCCCCAGCATCCTTTGTTGAAGAGACTGTTCTTTCCACATTGTGTATTCTTGGCACCTTTGTTGAGGATCAGTTGATACTTAAAGTGTGGCTTTGTTTCTGAACTCTATACTTTATTCCATTGGTCTAAATGACTGTCTTTATTGACAGTATCATACTTTATAATTACTATAATTTTTTAATATTTTTGAAAAGAGGAAAATTCTACAAAATTTTATTCTAGATTAACAAATTTATCCTTGAATTCTCAAAACTATTTATTTCCTAATGACATACTGTTAAGAGGTGAATGTTTAATGGTAAAACTCTAGAGTCATTCAAAGCTAGACTTGATCTTGTAAATACTTATGTACTAGCCGTGTGACACTGGAGATGTGATTAGCATCCCTGTGCTCAATTTCTTCAGATAAAAGCTGTAAATACTAATAATTCCTATTCATAGATTGTTCTTGGGTAATCATTCTAATGAGAACAGTGAACAGTAATTTCACAGAGCTCAAACTGTGGTAAAGGAAGGAGGCTAAGTATGATATACATTATATATAACATAATTTCTCCTAATTTGGAATTTTATATTTTAAAAATATTTTAATACAGAATTTTATGATTGGCCATCTGTATATTCGGATAGTGGCTTTGGGATTGTTAATATCATGCCATATTCATTTCCTATATTTCAAGGAAAATATGATTTTAAACTTTGCAAATGATCTCCCAGAATAAAGAACTTTATTTGCCATCTTTCTTGAAGGTAGGTGTTTACATGGAATGATTTCTAGTCAATGAAATGTGAACAGAAGTCAGAAGGCATCTGTTCAGTTTCAGTCATGCCTTTCCTTCCAAGGTAGAGACCTACTATGCCCTTCTCTTGACTCTGTAGTTTCATTTATCAAAAATTGCCCCCAGGAGAGAGAGTGATGTGTCCATGGATTATCTTATGGGTCTGACACAATCAGTAGTATCTACACTCTCTCCTTCCCTCTCAAAGAATGTACATAACCTCTGTATTTTTATTTAATTTACATATTTCTTATTTCTACATCTAGAATCTAGTAGAGAATAGTGCCTGAGTTCAAATCCAACTTATGCTTTTTACTAACCTGTAGTTTGGGAAACTCAGTTAATTCCTTTGTTAGCAGTTGTTTTCCAAAAATAAGAATAATGCTAGTCTCCCTACTTAATAAAGTTATTGTGAGGATTAAATAAGATGCTTCATATAATGAACTGTACCTGTCACATTGCAATCCACCTGTATTTGCAATCTTCATCATCAATCATAAGTATCATATCTCTAGATCACTTTGGGCAATACTTTATTATATAGATATTAAATTAATATCTACTGGTTGGGTTACTTAGCATTTTTGATTTATCACATTGATATATCACACTGATTATATAATCTTTGCTATTTTGGGGTATTATAGTGCCTCACCTCTGGATTGCACTGCAGCTGGGATTTAATAGTCAAATGACAGCCATGCAACTTATCTTCCACCAACCTTCCAAATAAGTATATCGTCTAAATCCCCGTGTTAAATATTGTTCTGCTTAAGATATCTTGAATGTTCCTGTTTCCTACAGTGAAGTTGATGGGCTAACATGTATACTCAAACTGCAGTATAAAAATCAGCACATAGTCATTAGAAATCCCAAATGCTCTTTCCGCCCTCTTTAAGGATGCAAAGCCTGCAATGGAAAATGAAATTATATCGCATACATCATCGTAACATTTAAATGGTTTGTACCTCCTAATTCCCTACCCTTTACTTCCCCTCCTCCCTTCCCTCTCCCCATTGATAACCACCAGTTTGTTCTCTACATCTGTGAGTCTACTTCTTTTTATTATATCTACCATTTCTACTGAAGGCAAGAAAATATTTGTAAATGATATGGCCAATAAGGAGTTCATATCCAAAATATATAAACAGCTCGTACAACTCAACATCCATAAAACAACTCAATTAAAAATGGGCAAAACTGAATATTTTTCCAAGGAGGAAATATCTATGTCCAACAGACACATGAAGAAATTCTGAGCTTCACCAATCATTAGGAAAATGCTAATCAGAAACCCCAATGAGATATAATCTCTCACCTGTCAGAATGGCTATCATCAAAAATAACATAGATAACAAAATGTTGGTGAGGATGGGGGAGAAAAAGGGAACTCATACACACTGTTGGTAGAAACGTAAATTGCTGCAGCCACTGTGGAAAACAGTATGCAAGTTTCTCAAAATACTAAAAATAGAACTACCTTATGAGCCAGCAATTCCACTCCTGGATATATACACCAGAAAATTAAAAATTAATTCAAAAATATACACGCACCCCATGTTCATATCAGCATTATTTAGAATTGCTAAGATATGGAAGCAACCTAGGTGTCCACTGACAGAAGATGTGTAGAATACTACTGAGCCACAAAAAACGAAATTTTGCCATTTGCAGCAATGTAGTTGGAGGGCATTATGCTAATTGAAATAAAGCAGACAGAGAAAGACAAATACTGCATGATATCACTTACCCGTGGAATTGAAAGATAATTCTTGGGGAGTTCCTGTCATGGCTCAGCAGAAACGAATCTGACTGGTATCTTTAAGGATGCAGGTTAAATCCCTGACCTTACTTTAGTGGGTTCAGGATCTGGAGTTGCCATGAGCTGTGGTGTAGGTCACAGAGACGGCTTAGATCTGGTGTTGCTGTGGTGTAGGCTGGCACCTCTAGCTCCGATTTGACCCCTAGCCTGGGAACCTCCATATGCTTCAAGTGAGGCCCTAAAATTAAAAAATTATAACAGAAAAATGATCCTTGTAAGGACCATGCATGTTTCTTATTCATGGAGTATACTAGATAGGATTGAGATAATTGTGGTCTATGAGATGAACTTACTTAAATTCTATCTCCTTGAGAGGCAGTATAGATTAGAACTATAGAGCCTAGGTTTAGTATTTCAACATTGTTATGAACTAAATGTTTATTTTCTCCCCAAATTCATATGTTGAAATCCTATTGCCCATGGGATGGTATTAGGAGGTGGGGATTTGGGGAGGTGAACTAGGTCATGAGAGTGAGGGCCTCGTGAATGGGATTGATGCCTCTATATGGAAAAGATCCCAAGGAGCTCCCATGCAACTTTCCACAATATGAGTAAAGAGTAGTAAGACAGCTGTCTGTGAACCAGCAAGCAGGCAGGATCTCACCATACACTGCATCTATTAATTCTTTGATCTTGGACTTCCCAGTATCCAGAATCGTGAAATAAATGGCTGGTGTTTATAAACTACTCAGTTTATGGTAGTTTGTTAGAGCAGCCACAGTTGACTAAGACAAATACTATCTGTGTTAATTTGGAGAAATTGCTTTACCTCTCTCTGCCTCATTTTCTCCATCTTTAAATATGGATAATAATATTATCAATTTATACAGTTCTGAAGAATAAATGATATATTAACATCCATAAATTTTAGCCATTTGTTTGGTTTTTCATGGTCAGTCTACTTGTTCCAAGAACCTTTCCCAGACTAACTCAGCTCCCTGATATCCTTTTATTGGCCATACTATATGTTAAAATTAAATATGGTGCACCTGATAATTTCAACTCAACCCCCATATGATTGACATAGCATTAGTAATGAAGACAGAGACCTAAAAGATATAGATTGCATACCACATATGTATGTATGTATTGTCTTTGGCTCAGTATATAAAAGATCTTGGCATTTAACTTTCTTTTCTTGGATGTGATCAAATATCCACAATTCTATGAAGGTTTAACTACCCTGGAAACTCACTGAAACCTTGTCCGAAAGTAATACTGCAGGATAAGATGATGGCGGGTAATACTATCTATATTTTGCCTGTTTTAATGTAGTGGCATTTATGGAAAAACAAATCCTTTCTACTCTTCTATTTTTTTTTACTTAAATTAATAAATGTATATGGCTGTAATTCATGTAGTATGAGCAAATGAGTGTCAGTTGCTCAGTATTCATCAGTGAGCCAATTCTTTGAATTTGCCTGAATGAAAAATATAAAAAGGAATTATATTTTTAATGAAGAATATAATTTCCATGACTCCTAATAAAAATTATGTAAGAACATAGATAATATGTCTTCTCATAAAATAGAAAATAACTTTTTTTTGTCTTTTGTCTTTTTAGGGCCACATCCATGCATATGGAAGTTCCCAGGTTGGGGATCAAATCAGAGCTGTAGCTACCAGCCTATGCCACAGCCCCAGCAATGCTGGATCCTTAACCCACTGAGGAAGGCCAGGGATCAAACCCACGTCCTCATGGATCCTAGTTGGGTTCGTTAATCACTAAGCCACTGTAGGAACTCTGACTTTTTAATATATACAAACACTTACTATTTTATATGATGTCCAACACCTTATAAGAAAGTTGTCTCCCATTAGAACATTATGTCCCTTTTGCCACATCAAGTAACATAGTCACAAGTTCTAGGGAATGGGACATGGACACATTTGGGGGCTATTATTCAGACAACACTGGTCTAACTGGTTATTTATGTATTAAGTCCCTAGATCTGAAAGGGATTTGGTATTGATGGGGACAGTAACAATAAATTAGGCATGCTTCTTGTCCTGGAAGTGGTGACTGACTAGTGGAGGAGAGAGACACATGGACAAATAAT
This sequence comes from Phacochoerus africanus, assembly GCF_016906955.1. NCBI lineage: Eukaryota > Metazoa > Chordata > Mammalia > Artiodactyla > Suidae > Phacochoerus > Phacochoerus africanus. The sequence continues at coordinate 98,495,708 of NC_062553.1, read as the reverse complement.
GAGAGCACACTGTGATAAGGGTTGTAGGTGAGAGAGGCATGCCCAACATTAAAGGGAGCAGCATCAGAACCATAGACATTCATTGACTTAATTTGTTCTCGTTCTTGCTCTCTTTCTCTCTTTTTTTTTGGCTTTTTAGGGCTGTACTTGCAGCACATGGGGTCAAATTGAAGCTGCAGCTGCTGGCCTACACCACAGCCACATCACCGTGGGATCCAAGTCACATTTGCAACTTACACCCCAGCTCATGGCAATGCTGCCAGGTCTTTAACCTACTGAATGAGGCCAGGGATTGAGTCCGCATCCTAGTGGATACTAATTGTGTTCATTACCACTGAGCCACGATGGGAACACCTATTCATTCTTAAATTAAATTTACACCAATAGCAATGTTATGGAGTAGATATGAACTTTAATGGAAAATAGGAAGAAATAAGAAATTTCCATTTAACTGCAGGATAATTATTTCATTCCTTCACTTTTTTTGATATATGTAAGTATTTGACCACAATCACCAATGGTTGAATATCACATTGAGTTCTCATTTCTAAGTTCTAACACTTACCATTCATGGTTTATTGTCCTTGCCTGTGGTCTTACTGCAAGGAAAAAGGTGTTCTCAATCTAAGTAAAATAATTATTTTTATAGTTAATATCCATATACTGCTCAGGTTGTAAATGAAAAATATGTCAGCATATGTTGGCTTTGATGAAATTTCAAAGCTATATTATGAAGCCCTAACCATTAATATCTTAATCTTTTGCCAAGCACATATAGTGGGCTATTTTAGATAACACAGGAGTTCCTGTCATGGCGCAGCGGAAACGAATCCTACTAGGAATGATGACATTGCAGGTTCCATCCCTGGCCTCACTCAGTGGGTTAAAGATCCAGCATTGCTGTGAGCTGTGGTATCGGTCGCAGACACGGATTGGATCTGGCATAGGCTGGCAGCAACAGCTCTGATTAGCCCCCTCACCTGAGAATCTCCATATGCCATGGTTGCAGCCCTTAAAAGACAGAAGAAGAAAAAAGAAAAAAAAAAATAGATGACACAAAAATAATATAGGAATGCCAGAAATGGAACTTCAGAAAAATCCTTTTCCATTTGTTAAAAAAATGCTTTTAAATAAAGTTTTAGGACATTTACCATTTGAAAGTAAGTTTTACAGTAAGCAGTATACATAAATATTGGGAACTCTCATACCACAGGCAAGATAAAAAAGAATTAAAACATGTGTCACCTTATAGTTTATGATCAAATGAAGACAAGTTTTAAATATCATTAGTATTAATGAAAGTCATCTACCTGTGAATTAACAAATCATTTACAGAAAAGCTCTAGTGAAAATGCATTTCTAGGACAATCAGATTCTGCTTTATGGAAAAAAAAAAATGCCCATAATCCAGGTGACCTGATTTGAAATGTCACATATGAAATAGTAACTTTCTTTAATATATGAATCATCACTTTTTCTCATCATTAAAAAATAGGAATAGATCAATAGCATATCTTGCCATTTCTGTAATTTAAAAAGTGTAATATTTGTTGACCAATCATTTTCCCATTTTCTTTCTGATTTTTTGAAGTTCAATGCAGGTTCAATGTAATGAACCTCACTTCAATAAAATACTAAAAAAATAAATTGCATTTTAAGTGATTCTCACATAAATGACTTTTTCTTTCAGTGTAAATTACTATAGGTAAGAGAATTCATTTTTACAGCAAATCCTTTCAAGCATATGCTTAGGAGTAAAACAATAATTTCTTGTAAATTGTGTTTTGTAGGAAAGGATGTAGAACAGGGTACAAACTTATGTAATTTATGGAAATACTATCACTAATGGTATAGATGCCAAATGGAATTCTCTACTCTCCAGAAGCTGTGTTTACTGCCTTTTTCCAAAGTGACTTAATGGATTTTTAAAACCATGTCTTCAGTTACATTGTTCTTGTTAAATGGAAAGTTTAATTTTAAGCTTCTCCTGATTCCATTTAGTGGAAAAAAAAATTTTTTTTTTTTTTGCATAATCACATAGCTTTTCTTTGTTGGAAATATCTTTTGCAAAACTTAGCTATGTGAGTTTCTCTCTACTTAGGGTTGATGGAAGAAATTTGAAAAGTGAAAAAGCACATTTTGACCTTAAGACTTCTACCTTATTTAGGTACATTACTGGAATTACCTCTGTTAAACAGCTCCAGACCTCTCGGACTGAATAAAATTTAATTGAGGAGTGAGAGTACCTTGTGACATGAAGAAATTTAAATAACATCTTCAAAATAAAATTTCCATATACTTTCATTTATCCAATAAATATTGAGTGCCTACTATCTGTCAGGCAAGGATCAGGAATTGGATTTTTTCCCATATAAACATGAGATTCATAGATTATTCCCACATGAACTATTTTGTTTTCTATGTTGTGGGAAATTTTGAATATAAAAATTAAAACTTTGTTGTCTGAGCTGTAATAATTTTATTATAATTAAATTTTTCAAAATAATGAAAAATTAGGGAGTTCCCATTGTGGCTCAGCAGAAACAAATCTGACTAGTATCCATGAAGACACAGGTTCGATCCCTGGCCTTGCTCAGTGAGCTAAGGATCTGGCGTTGCCATGAGCTGAGGTATAGGTCCTAGACATGGCTTGGATCTGGTGTTGCTGTGGCTATGGTGTAGGCCAGCTGCTACAGCTCCAATTTGACCCCTAGCCTGGGAACTTCCATATGCCATGGGTGCAGCCCTAAAAAGATGACAAAAAAAAAATTAACCATACACATTCAAAATAGCATATACATTATCTTTTCACTCATATGAAACTCAGTGATAGAAATGAATAAAAATAATAATTGTATAAATTAAAAACACAACCAGGAAAAGTAAAAGTTAACATAAGTCAATAGCTGAGGGAGAGTTATTTCTTTAATATAGAAAAAAAGAAGCATGTATAAAGAGAAAGAAGGTGTAATTAAAAGAATGTTCTGAGGAAAACTAAATTAAAAGGGAGAAGAGAACCATGACTTCCAAAGTAAAAAAATCTGTGCAGAAAAATCTTTAAATGACTTTTCCCACCCTGAATGGCCTTTGACTCAGAAATGTTAAAAGTGATGGATGGTTGAAGTGAACTAATGGATCTGAAAGCATAGGGATTAACTCAAATTTTGTTAATGGAACAGTTGACACTTCTCACTACCCACCCCAAACTTAACCACCAGTCTTAAGCAGCAACAAGTATTAACTCCCCAGAACTACCCCCCCACAACAAAAAAAATATCAGATTTTCTGAGGAGAGCTAGTATTCCAAATGTGGATTTGATGTACTAGACTAAAACATCTGCATTTTGCAATTTTGAGCTAAATGGGCAAACTGTAGCTTCCTTTACATTTACTCTAAAGACTACCAGTCAAGAAACTTAACCTATAGAAATAGTTGATTGTAAGCCTGTCTGTCCATTATTTTAAATATAAAAGCAAAGAAAATGACCCCCAAGGGGGGTGTGTTATCAGAGATGAGAACAGATAGGGGCCAGACAGGGTATTTTTCATTTAATTTTCTTCTGAACTAATTAATTATGCTCATATGCAAATATTAATTTGACTTGTAATTCTTACAAGTTACAAACTGTTCTTTATATTGATTGAAATAATTGTAGCATTGCAGATATACCAAATTTATGGTGAATATTGTCCTGCTGCTTATTCAAAATTTCTTAACTTCAATATTTCAAAGGCAATTACCATTACCATCCACCACTGAACCCCTTCTCCCTAAACCTGGTCCTCTCCAGAGTTCTGCATCAGGTAGAAGGTCTCCACCACCTATTCATTGTCCAGCTGAAAAACTAGAAGCCTAGGCAGTATTCATAACAGACTCTCCCATGCCCTCCTGAATAGTGAATCCATCATCAGGTAGCTCTTTACTCCTACAATAATTTATCTACCTGAATATATGTCCTTAACATCATCATTTCTCACAGTGGCTATTGTAATTGCCCACCTATGTGTTTTAAAGACTATATATTGTCTTTTTGCCTTTTCTAGGGCTGCTCCCTTGGCATATGGAGGTTCCCAGACCAGGGGTCCAATCAGAGCTACAGCTGCCGGCCTATGCCACAGCCACAGCAACATGGGATCCAGGCTGCGTCTTCGACCTACACCACAGCTCACAGCAACACTGGATTCTCACCCCGCCGAGCAAGGCCAGGGATCAAACCCGCAACCTCATGGTTCCTAGTCGGATTCGTTAACCACTGAGCTACGATGGGAACTCCATCTTTCCTTTTTTTTTTTTTTTCATCTTTTTGTCTGGTGGCATTCCCAGTGACAGCCAGCATCATCTTTTCAGAGCCACAAAACTGCTTACTTATGTCATTTCTTTGTATAATCATCTTAAATAAGTTTCCTTAGCCCCTGGGATGAAGTCCCACCCCCTTCTCTAGGCCCATAGGTTGCTTTCTCCCATAACTTGCTGTTGTGCCTCATCTCCTCCCCACACTATCCTCCAGCTGCTATGGCCCTTTCATTTCCTGCGTTGCCCATCTCTTTCTTACCATAAGGAAATTGCATACATTGTTTCATCTTCTTGGAAATAACTTTCTTTTCCCTTCTCATCTAGTTAATGTTTACACATCCTTTACTAAATATTGGGTCTCTACCATCTTTTTGCACTAAAACCTCTGACAGTCAGTACTCTGATACTTCCCTCCTCAGCACTGACCCATGGGTATTGAGATGAGGATTTAATTATGAGCCTTTATGTCACTATACTGTAAGCTTCACAAAAGAAGGGGTCATGTAAAATCTATTCATCACTTTATTCCCCGTTTTTAGAGTGTTTTGTTTTTAGTAAGTGCTCAAGAAATATTCAATAAATGATGTACAAAGCATGATTACAAAACACATGTACAAAGCACTACTGAAAAAGGTACAAAAAACAACCAGCTATGGTTTCTTCCATGTATTTTCTCAATTTATGACATGATAATGTCTTTTGAAAATTTCTAAGAATCTAATTTTCCTTTTTATGATATGGTATTTATTTTATGATATTTTTCTAGAAAACAATAAATTTCTACCAGGCATTCAAACTTATTAGTGAGAAATTAGTATATATTATATTTGTTTCCATCATTATTTTCCATCTTTCTTTCTTTCCCCCATAGCCCCCGTATTTTTAAAGTATAGGAATTAATGATGTAATTTTAGTGCTGATTATCACCAATGAAGTCTTTCACTCTGCGTATTCATTTCTTTTCTTTTTAAAAAAATGTGTGTGTATTTTTAATCTGTGGTTAATAGATGCAAATTCTTGGCTTTGGAATGGACAAGCAATGGAATCCTGCTGTATAGCACTGGGAAATATATCTAGTCACTTAGGATGGAGTATGATGGAGGATAATGTGAGAAAAAGAATGTGTATGTGTGTGTGGGTCACTTTGCTGTGCAGTAGGAAATTGAAAGAACACTATAAAACAGCTATAATGGAAAAAATTATTTTAAAAAAAGAAAAACATGATTTGATATAAACAGTAATGATAAGACAAACTAATCATGTCTTCTCCTGACAGTTACCATTTTGCATGTGTGTGTATGATTAGAGCACCTGTAATCTACTCTTAGCAAATTATAGTGTTTAATAAAATATTATTAACTATAGTTATCATTGCTGTAATTAGATTTCTAGTTCATTCATCCTACATAACTTCACTTCTTAATGGTCTCTTCTGAGAAAGAGAGTTCTTCATGTCAGTATAGACAGAAGTATCAATCTTTTTATTCCCTATGATGTTTTATGTCCTAAGACAGCTATGCAATCCCCAAAATCAAGACAATATTTTGCATTGTTCCAGAAAAATATATTGTATTACCATTTTCATTTAGAGGTATAATCCATTTAGTATTGAATATTTTGTTCATGATAATAGCTTTCAAGCTTTTCTCCCCATGTGAGCCAGTATCTTGTATTGAAAGATATATTATCCATTTCTTTACATAATGACTTTTTTCATAAATCATATGACATGAGACTATTTCTGAAAGTTCTGTTATCAACTCTTGGGCAAACGGTCAAAACTTGGGCATTATCATGCAGGTTGGATTACTGCAGCTTAGAAATAAATCCTAAAATCCAGAAGTTTAAGTCTTCCAGCTTTCTTTTTCAAGGTTGCTCTAGGAAATCATAGCATTTTCCATTTTCATATAAATTTCCAAATACTCCTGTCAATATTAACAGCTAATATGCTGTGATTTTAATTTGATCTATTGCATCTACAGATTGACTGGAGTAAACATTTTTTTCTTAGGTATTTGATGCATATATGTATAAATTACACATATGTGACTTTATAAACTTTTTCTATAATGATTTATAGAAATATAATTGAACTTTGACATAACATATAGCAACTTATTAAATGTCCTTGTGTAGATCCTATTAGATTCTTAAAACGATACAATCATGTCTACAAATAATAGAAGATACATTTCATCTTTATAAACATACCCATTAGATTGTTTTTAGCCTTTATTTCTTATTTGGACCAATAGTAAATGTTTAATAAAACTGATAATTGTACATATTCTTGTTCTGTCTCAATAACATTTTTTGATATTTTATTATGAAAATTTCCAAACATACAAAAAATCGAAAGAATTATACCTGAAAAACTCTATCCTAACACCTAAATTTTACAATTAGTACTTTAATACATTTGCTCGTAACCCATTTATCCTACTCTGAATCCCTCTGTTCATTTATCAATTTGTGTTATTTACATTGCAATGCAGGGTAATTTTCAGATCAGTAAATTTCAATCCCAAACGTGTCAGCATACATAATTATGTAATTAAATGCTTTACAGGTTATTTCGAAGTACACAGACATACACAAGTCTAAGTTTACAGTTAAATAAGTGTTGACAAGTGTGCACATGTGGAACACAAATTCCTGTCAAGATATAAATCTGTACCAACAAGCCACAAGTTTCCTCTTACCCCCATCCCCACTCCTCCAGGGGCATCTCTTCTGATTTTCTTTAAAATAGGTGTTTTTCCTACAAGTTTATATAAATCAGCAGTATGTACTCTGGTTGCGTATCTTCTTTCACTTACCACGTGACATTGTTTGAGCACTAGTGAATTTTCTATTGAGGTGAAGTATTCCATTGCATGAATGTGCCACACTTGACTCATTTTGCAGTTGGTGACCACATGATGTAGTTCTGGGTTTAGTTATTATGAATACACCTTGTATGAATACAGTGGTATGTTATTTTATGGACCTATGTTTTATTTCTTTCTGGTAAATAAGTAGGATTAGAATTACTTGTTTAATAGGTAGGCATGTGTTTATGTTTGTAGAACTTTTTCTAGAATAAATGTATGATTTTACACTCCTGTGAAAAATGCTTGACAGTTTCAGTTGCTCCACGTCATTGACAACTGAGGATATTATTATTATTTTAGTTATTCTAAAGACAGTATAGTGGTATTTTATTATGATTTTAAATTGCATTTATTTGATGAAAATTAAACACATTTCCATGAATTATCATCATATGGAAAACAGCATCCTTTGTAAAGTATTTAAACCTTAGCTTATTTTATTATTGGGCTCTGTGTATTTTTACTGTAAAATTATCAGAGTTTTTTGTATATCCTGGGTAGCAGTCCTCAGATAGATGTTTTGTAAATATTTCCCTGGGGTCTTGCCTATTCATTTATTTTTCCAACATTTTCTTGATGACTAGAAGTTTTTTAAATGTGATACCTATATCTTTTTAAAATGATGTCTATTTAATTTTTTATATAGGAATTGCTTAATGTTTCCTGTCTTAGAAAAGCGTATTGCAAAGTCAACCAGATATTTACTTTTCATTTTCTCCAAAAAATTCATCTAGTATCTTAAGTTCTATGATTCAAATAAAATTATTTTCAGGGTTTGATGTGACCTAGTGATCATATGGTTGAGATACTTGTTGTTTCTCTAAAATACCAAGAAACTTTGTACAAATGTCCTTTTTATTATTATTATTATTTTTTTTTTTTTTTTTTGTCTTTTGGTATTTCTTGGGCCGCTCCCGCAGCACATGGAGGTTCCCAGGCTAGGGGTCAAATCGGAGCCATAGCCACCGGCCTACGCCAGAGCCACAGCAACGCGGGATCCGAGCCGCGTCTGCAACCTACACCACAGCTCACGGCAACGCCTGATCGTTAACCCACTGAGCAAGGACAGGGACCGAACCCGCAACCTCATGGTTCCTAGTCAGATTCGTTAACCACTGCGCCATGACGGGAACTCCATGTCGTTTTTATTATTGAGAATTTTTTATTGCTTTGAGAATTTTGTACATAAATGGGAACTTGATGGGCATTTTGTAAAATGTTTTTCTCTTCATCTATCAAAATAATTATCACTTTTCTCTTTCATTCAATTAATATGAAAAATCCACAGGTTGATTTCTGAATGGTAAACTAACCTACCATACCTAAAATAAAATCCACTTGGTCATGCTGTATTAACTCTTCTTTCATTGCTATTTTCTCTCTATTAATATTTGTTAAGGAAATTTATGCACATGTTCATGAAGAGTATTGGTCTTATAATTTCCTCTTTTGTGATATTTCTGTCACATTTTGATGCTATGGTTTTCTTGGCCATGTAAAATGAGTTGGAAAATAATCTCTCCTATTTTATGAATGTGTTTGTGTAAGATTCCTGTCATTTTTTTCCTTGAAGTATTTGGTAGAATTCACCATAAAACCACATGAAATCATCTATGATTCCCTTCTTATACACTTCCAAGTTATTATTGCCCAATAAATATTTTAAAAACCTAATGTTGTTTCAGCATATGCTTCTCAGAGAACCCAACAGACCAGTGATTGAATTTTAGGATAGATAAAGTAATATTCATATTTCCTATTTCTCCTCATATTGTTTTTTTAAGATGTGAATTTATAAGAATTATTTTAATGTTTTCATATTATTAATATCCAAAACAATTTCTTCCTAAGGTTGTAGTAATATTTATATTTTTTCTTGATATATTAATCAGTCTTCCTAGATCTCAATTTTATCTTTGTAAAATCAACTTTTAATTTTGTTCATTTTTTCATTTGTTTTTCTTTATCAGTGTTTTTAATATATATACTTAATTTTTAATGTTGTCTGCTTTAATAATTTCCTTTTTGAGTCTATATAATGAATTATTAGCTTATATGCAGGTGAACCTATGTATTTTTCTATTTGCACAACTTCAGCATTATGCCACAAAATTTTTATGATTTACTTCCATTATCATTCACTTATAAAATATTTCCTAATTTCTTTTTTCATTTATTATTTTTTCCTAGCATTTATTTAGAAGTTTATAAATTCCAAGTTATTTGGGCATTTTCGTAGTCACTTTTTTTAAATTTCTAGTTCAGTTCTACTGTAGTCAGAAAACATACTTGGCTGATTACAATTTTTTGAAATTTATTGAAAGTCACCTTAATTGAGAGTTCCTGTTGTGGCTCAGTGGGTTAAGAATCCGACTAGTGTCTATGAGGATGCAGGTTTGATCCCTGGTCTTGCTCAGTGGCTAAGGATGTGGCATTGCTATAAGCTGTGGCATAGGTAGCAGATGAAGCTTGGATCTGGTGTTGCTGTGGCTGTGGTGTAGGCCAGCAGCTATGGCTCCAATTTGACCCCTAGCCTGGGAACCTTTTATGCCTCAGATGTGTCCAAAGAAAGAAAAAAAAAAGTCCCTTAAGTCAAAGCATATAATCAATTTTGATAAAGGTTCCACATGCACTTGAGAAGAATATGAATTATGTCATTTCGGAGTATTATATGTCAGGTCAGATGTATTAGCTTTGTTTTTTAAACCTTAATGCTTGCTCAGAAAATATTTTACCCTCTTTAACTTTCACCTTTCATTGATCTAATATTTAATGAAGGGCTTCAGCGGCACCATTCAGTTGTGATAATTATAATTTGTAATCACTTGGTTTTCAAAATCTTTGAATTTGTAATTGGCTTGGTTTATATTTAATACATTTCTTGATAATTATGGACTTATATGAAATATCTTCCTATGTTGGCCAACACAATGATTCACTTAAAATATTTTAAAAGTATTTTATCCAACTTCTTTTTTGACTGTTTTTTCTTTTTTTTATGAGAAGTAGATGAAAATTTCTGTTTTACTACATAGCCAACAATGGCTTCCTTTGTGTATTTCTGATTATTTTTTAATAGGAGCTTTTTGAAGGCATCTTTTCTTTCTTTTTTTTTTCTTTTTTTTTTTTTTTTTGGTGGGGGGATGTATACTATGTAGACTGGCCACAAGGAAGCTTCAAAATATGGATGTAGTATTAATCATCTATGCAGGTATTCGAATGAGCTGATTCTCCATAACTTCTGTGATTTTTTGAGTGAGCAGGGAATTAGCTTAATTAACAATTAACGTCAGTAAGCCCATAGGTTCATGTGTGTGGGAGTCTGTGAGGACTTAGCTGCTATTTGTTTCTCTTCAGCTATCTACAATCAGTAGCTCAAAAAGCAGTTACCATCTATTATCCCCTCACTCCAGGCCTGTGCCCAGTGACTTTCGGCTTCTCTACAGTTGTGTAGTGTGTCCTCCCCTGCTTTACTGTATTGTGACATGACACTTAGAGGCCATTCTATAGTTGATAGCTCATGCTTCAGATATGGTTTCAAGAAGCTTATTTATTTGAGAACATTGGGGTCATGAGGCATACTTTTGGAAAACTCTTCGTAGTGCTGAAGATGTATTGACATGTATTTTCCTCTTTGAATTATTCCTTCGTTGGTTCTACTTTTCATGCACTGGCAGCTGCTCTTGGTAACTTGGGTATGAATTGTAAAAATGTTATTTCTTTTCTTTTTGATGATTTCAGAGAAAAAAAATGAGATGGAAATACTTGTGCTTATCTTTTTTTTTTTTCCACATAAAAATCAAGAACAATTTTAGGCTGTGTGACTAACTTTCCTCCATACCTAATTAAAGAGGGAAGTCTAACTTCTGTTTTTGAAAGGAAAAAGAGATGGAGATACTGCTTCTTCAGGGCATATACTTATATTGCAAAGGGACCTAGAGGTGTTCTACTTGAAATTGTCAATTATTACTGAAATGTTAAAAAAATCATAAATCAATATGACCAATTCCATAAATTTGAGGATTTAAAGTAAGTATATGGATAAGAAGATGTAGTATGGACATAAAAGTTTTCCATGTATTCTGATTACTTAAAAGCATTTGATTTATTGATATTTGATGTGATAAATTATATTACCAAAGAAAGGCAACCATGTTCTTCCAGAGATTGGCAAACAGATTCAGACCAAACTGGCATTAAGTGAAAGCCCACATGAAAGTTCTGCGAACCAGTAACCATGTTAAATATTAAATAAGGAGTTCCCTTGGGGCTCAGTGGTAATGAACCCAACTAGGATCCATGAGGATGTGGGTTCAATACCTGGCATTGCTCAGTGGGCCTGGAACAGTGGTAATGAACCCAAGTAGGATCCATGAGGATGTGGGTTCGATACCTGGCATTGCTCAGTGGGCCAGAAATCCGGCATTGCTATGAGCTATGGTGTAGGTCACAGATGGCGGCTTGGATCCACCATTGCTGTGGGTTGTGATGTAGGCTGGCACCTGCGGCTCCAATTTGACTTCTAGCTTGGGAACTTCCATATTGCCATGTATGTGGCCCTAAAAAGAAAAAACATAAATAGCAGAGGAAATCTAAAATACTACATGTCACAATATTTATACTTACGTATTGTTATATAGTAGGCAAGTTCATGTGTATAATAGGAATAAGTAGAAAGCCAGTATTTGACTAGCCAAACAAATAGATTTCATGACCTAAAAAAAGTTAACAGGTTTTAAATTGGTGCATGAATTAAGGAAACCATTTGCTGCACTGCTCCTTGTTTCTTGCTTGACACCAATAACAACTACTTTCTCAACTAATACCTGCATCTCACACAATTCAAAAACCATTCTCACCATTGAAAGTTGATCTGTTTGGATGACTGATATATTCTCATCTAGTGGAACACAGATTTCATTAGGGTTGATGTCATAATGCTCCTTGTTCCTTTTTTTTTTTCTTAAAGAAGCAGTTTCAGGTATATAACATATGAATTTGGTCTTTTCATAGATTGTACGTGATACAAAGTTATAAAATATTATAAAACTATATTCCCTGTGCTGTACCTTAGATTCCTGTGACTTATAACTGGTAGTTTGTACCTCGTACTCCCGTTCACCTGTTTCATCCCACCCTGTACCCATTCCCCTCTGGCAGCCACTACTTTATTTTCTTTATCTGTGAATCTGTTTCTATTTTGTTACATATATTTGTTTTTTAGACTTCACATACAAGTGAAAACATGTAGTATTTGTCTTTGACTTATTTCACCAAGCATAACATCTTATAGGAACATCCATGTTGTCACAAATGAGAAGATTTCATTCTTGGTTTTTTTTTGTTTGTTTCTCTTTTTTGTTTTTTTTCTTTTTTAGGGCCACACTTGTGGCATATGTTAGTTCCCAGGCCAGAGAATGAATCAGAGCTGCAGTTGTGGACCTACATATTAGCCAGAGCAAAACCAGATCTAAGCCCCATCTGCAGTCTGCATATTTCTGTCTTATTTTGTTTGACTTTTCATGTTTATGAAATCAGTTTCTGGATCCTTAACCAATGGAGCAAGGTCAGCGATTGAACCTGTATCATCAATGACAGTATATTGGGTTCTTAACCAGTTGAGCTACAAGGGGAACTACTTTTTTCCTTCTTTTTATGGCTAATATATCTTCTTTATCCACTCATTTGTCAGTGGACCCTTGGGTTGCTTCCATATCTTGGCTATTGAAAATAATTCTTCTCTGACCTTTGGGATGCATATATCTTTTTGCATTAGGTTTTTTTTTTCATTTTTAAAAGTAGAATTGATTTACAATTTTATGCCTATTTTTGCTGTACAGTTTATTAGTTTCTTAAAAAATTCAGGTAAATATTAAGAAGTAGAATTGCTGGAATATATTTCCTCTATATCTATTTTTTGTAAAGTTGGTTTAGTGGTGATACACAGTTTTTGCTTGCCTGGGAAATGCTCTCTGTATTTCAATTCTAAAAAATAACCTTGCTGAGGTTAAGGTTAAAATAACCTTATTTTTCCTTTCAGTACTTTAAATATATCATGCCACTGCTTTCTAGCCTACAAAATTTATGCTGAAAAGTCAGCTGATACCTGTATTGGGGTGCTTTGTGTGTGAATCTTTGTTTTTCTCTTGCTGCTTTTAAAATTCTTGCTTTAACTTTTGCCATTTTAAAGATGTCTTTTAATATGAATCTCTATTGTTTCATCTTGTTTGGGACTCTCTGTGCTTCCTCTACCTACATATGTTTGCTTCCTCACATTAGGGAAGTTTTCATCTATGATATCATCAAATACATTTTCTGCCTCTTTTGCTCTCTTTTCTCTTTCTGGGACCCCTGTAATGCAAATGTTAGTAAATTTGATGTAGTTCCTAAGGTCCCTTAAATATTCTTTTTTTGATCTGTTTTTTTTTTCTTTTTGATGTTTTTATTGAGTGATTTATACTATTCTTTCTTTCAAGCCCCCTATTTATTTTTCTGTATCATCTAGTATGCTGTTGGTTCCCTCTAGTTTTTCAATTAAGTTACTAAGTTTATTCAGCTCTTTTGTTTCTCTTTTATATTTTCTAATTCTTTGCTGAAATTCTCACTGTTCCCTTATTGTTTTCCCTATTTGATGAGCTTGAACTCTTTCATCAGATAAATTACTTACTTTATTAGGTTTTTTTTTTTTAATCTTGTTCTTCTGTTTGGAGCATATTTCTATCTTATTTTGTTTGACTTTTCATGTTTATGAAATCAGGTGAAAGTTACTTTTTCCATTCTTAAAGTTATATCCTTGTGTACAGCATACCTGTGCAGACTGTGTGTGTCCAATGGCTTTGGCAGGAAGGCTGAGGTTGAAGCAAGTGTAGACTGAGGCTTTTTTCACAGTGTGCTGGTCTCTGTCGCCCTCAGGGTGGGGTGGGGGAAGGCTGTAGCCAGGCTAGAGCTGGAGCATGATGCAAGCTGGGGCTTCACCCAAGGAATGTAGGCAGTTGCCAGTTTGAACTAGGGTATGTCTGGAGATGGAGCTCAGCAGAGGCCATAGCTTTTCCTGGAGTGCACAAGGGCTGATGTTTAGGCAGATGATAGTGGTTCGGAGCTGGATCCCAGTGCAGACTGAGGTGCATGCTAGGGCACTGTTGGCAGGCTGGCTAGTACTGCTGCCTCTACACTGGGACTGGAACAAATAAGGTTGTAGATGTGCCCTTTCAGAGCAGATTTGGTTTCCTGCAGCCCTCCATTTCTCCCTGTGATAAGATGTATTGGTTTTCCATTCTCTGACATAAACCATACTAATGTTTTCTTAGGTCAGTTTCACAAGGCAATAGAAATAAAAACAAAAAATAAACAAATGGGATCTAATCAAACTTACAAGCTTTTGCATAGCAAAGGAAACCATAAAAAATACAACTAATGACACAACTGGCAAGGGCTTAATATCCAAAATATACAAACAACTCATAAAATTAATCAACAAAAAACAACCCAATCGAAAAATGGGCAGAAGACCTAAATAGACATTTCTCCAAAAGAAGAAATATGGATGGCTAGTAGGCACATGAAAATGTGCTCAACATCACTAGTTATTAGAGAAATGGCAAATCAGTTTTGATGATCAGTCATAATGGCCATCTTTAATAAGTCTACAAATAACAAATGCAGGAGAGGGTTGGAAAAAAAGGAACCCTTCTAAACTGTTGGTGGGAATATAAATTAGTACAACCAAGTTCCATATTTAGTTTTCTAAGGAACCTCCATACTGTTTTCCAACTGTGGAACACTATGGACATTTCTTAGAAAACTAAAGATTGATACTATATGGGCCAGCAATCCCACTCTTGGTTATATATCCAGACAAAACTCAATTCATAACATGCACCCATATGTACATATCAGTACTATTCATAATAGCCAAGACATGGAAGCAAACTAAATGCCCATCAACAGATAAATGGAATAAAATATGGTACATCTATGCAATGGAATACTACTCAGGCATAAAAAGAATTAAATAAAGCAGTTTGCAGAAATGTGGATGGGCCTAGAGATTCTCATACTAAGTCAAGGTAAGTCAGAAAGAGAAAGACAAATACCATATGATACCACTTAAGTGTGACTGTAGAGTGTGGCACAAATGAACCTATCTACAAAACAGAAGTAGTCTCATAGTCATAGAAGACAGATTTATGGTTGCCAGGGGGGAGAGGGTACTATGGATGGGGAGTTTGGGTTAGCAGATATAAACTATTGGATTTAGAATGAATGGGCAGTGAGACCCTACTATATAGCACAGGGAACTATATTCAATCTCTTGGGATAGATCATGATGGAAAATAATATAACAAAAGGAATATGTATGTGTATATATGTGTATACACATGGCTGAGTCATTTTGCTGTACAGGAGAATTTGGCACAACATTGTAAATCAACTATATTTTAATAAAAATAAAAAAGACATACTGTGATTTTTAAAGCCAGTTAAAGAGCCTCATCTTCCCAGTGCTGATCTCCAGGTTTTATGTGCACAACATGGGGCTTGAATCCCTTGCTCCTAAGGGAGAACCTATTGTTTGTGATATCTCCTTCCTCTTTGGGTCACCCACTCCAGGGGGTATCCTAATTAGATCATTTCTCTTCCATTCTACTCATTTCAGTGTGTATTTTCTTTGTTCTTAGTTGTAAACAAGGTATTCTGCTAGTCTTCATGTTGTTCTCAGATTTTTTTCTACGTGTAGTTTTAGCTTTGGTGTGTTCATGAGAGAACGTAAGCTTGGGGTCTTCCTCCTCCACCATCTTGATACCACCTCTCTTTGCTCATCTTTCTAACAAGTTTCTAACACCATGATACCATTTCTATCTGTGTTAATGCATTATGATATTTTCTTTGTTTGATTGGATACTATTAAATAATTACTTCTGTAATTGGGATGTATGTACATAGCCATTTCTGCTACACTGTGAAGCATGCGTTCTCGAACATTTTGTATTGTATAAAATTGTGCGCCAAAGTAACAAGTCATGATGGAAAGATAAATATACAGACAAACCACTTAAAATATATGCAATTCTGTAATCTATCTACAACTAAAATATAACAGTACAAATAAATATGATGCAGTAAATTATACTTTTTAATAAGCAAAGGGAATTTGAAGTAAAAGGATATAAGGAATGATTAAATCTATTGAATTAATGATAAGACAAAATATAAAAAGTTAAGGGAGAAAGGAGTAAGAAACACTTTCAAGATAGAAAGTATGTTCAAACTAATTAGAAATTGAGGTGTTTTTTTAAGCTGTGTGAATAAGCATATTGTGCCCTTATTGAAGGTGTAGACCATGGACAAGCAAGAAAAAACTGTCCTGTTTGTACTGACTAGCAGGTGTTGTCATTGTACTCATATTTTTTTCATGGTGATAGACTATTGTAAACTACAACACCAGGTGAAGTATTCCCACTAAAGAGGGAGACTAATAAAAGTTTCCATTCTTGAGACTATGACTAAGTGTATAGGGAAAAATGTAACTGGATGCTGGTTAGAAATTAGTTACTAGATGACACTCAGTGTAGAGAAAACAGGCTATGGGACACAAAAAATGACAGAGAATCCATCATGCAATGAGAGGAAATAAGCCCCCAGGAATAGCCTAAAAAGAAGCTGAAAAATCCAGATAAGATCGGTAAGGACAGGAAAGAAGAAACTAGAACTTGTTCCCACAATCTCATAATGTTTTAGATATAATATGGTATATAATTATGTTAATGCTAATGAAGTAGATAAATTTCTTTTATGTTGTGAACTATACCATTCTCAACAAATTTTTAAGTGCCTTTCTTTTCTCCTGGGTTGGCGACTGCTTCTGTCTGTGGAAATGCTGCTTTTCTCCATTTCCCCAGTATCAGGTCACACATTGCTCTTCACAGGAAGGGCATGTGACATGGTCTTGGCCAATACTTATTGGCCAAGATCATTCTTACTCTACTCAATGGAGAAAATGCCCTTGCTTTTTAAGTTACAGAACTAGGATATGAGTATGTTACCCTTACCCCATCTGTGATATTCCTTATCATGTGCAAAGAACTTCAATACAGAAGGAGAGAGTTACTGGAAGAAAACACAGACAGATGAGTAATACATGGAAATGAGAGGTTGGAGAGATAAAGAGAAAGAGATATCCTGGCAACCAGAGTTGCCTTTTCCTAAAGTCTCAAAGAGGCATTAGATGGTACAGTTCTTTCTCTGCCCCACAAACCCTCAATAGCCTTTCAATAAATTGTTTTAAAAAAATATTAAGCTAGTTTAATATGAACCCCCCAAAGTTCTGAATGCTCTGTTTTTTAAACGCTCGTATGTTTGTTTGTTTTCCATACGGTTTTATACCTGAGTTCTTGGTCAGATGGACGTTGCCTGGCAATGTCAGTCAATCACACAGTAGGCAAAACAAAGTAAAACAACACAACACAGGATCTAACCAGAGGGGAAAATACAAGCTATAAATATGGACCTCATAATTACATATTTTTTTAAATTTAAATTTTTGCACTTTCTTTTAGACATACTAATTATTAATCCCTTGAGATGGGAAGCAAGATAGGTATTTTATGAAGTTCTCCAAATGATTTTATTTCTCATTTTGTATTTAATATCCACTCAACACCTATCATCTCCCCTGAGAGAAATCACATAATAAAATCTCTTTTTAAGGTTTACTTCTACCCTTTTGCCCAGACGCATTTATAATTTGGTATACAATCTATTAAGAGCTATACCGTTTCAAGATTCAACAAAATGAATTCCCCCAAAGAATCTGAAAAAGTAATTGAAATAGTAAGATAACAGAACTTGAAAATAAATACTTAAGTCTTTGTCTAGATATTTGTTGGGGGCAGGGTAAAATAACAAAATATCTCATATGTAGTAGAAAATATTAACACAAATTATTTAAGTAGTGTAATTAACAGAACTAAAATGTCACACTGCTGTGATATGAAAATGTAGACTAGAAATGTTAAAAATATTTCTCTAAAGTGCTGCATCATTAAGGACTTTAGCTTAGCTGAAACACCAATTAAGAATGAAATATTTGGTTTATGTCCACAAACCAAATCAGACTCCCAGATCATTCCAGAACATTGTCTTTGTTCCAAGTAGGTTTCTGAAGTGCCTCACAATTGCTAACAAAGGGCAGTTCTCTTCTGTTGCCAGTGGAAACAATGGGTTTGAATATCTGGCAATATCATTGGCTGCTGGATACCCTGCTGAAACTGTTTTCTATATGACATTGGTGATGCCAAAATACTATTGTTATAGTTCACTGAGTCTCAGTTACAGGTGATACTATACTTCATCCAAAATTGGTCTGCATCTTAAAATTGATAAGGGCTAGGCAGAATCATGAGTTACTATTACCTTAGGATATTCATGAGCTTCATTAGTTAAAAAACCACATCACAGAATAGTTTAGTGGCTTTGATATATTCCTGGAGTCATTAATGTTACTGAATTGATTGACCAAACCCACATAGACTCCAACCCCAGGTTGAGATCCCCTGTCTCAGCCAGGGGCATTCTTATTCTGATGGGATTCCTATAGCCAATAGGGAAGCCACTGCTAGGAGTTACTGTCATGGCTCAGTGGTAACGAACCCTGCTGGTAACCATAATAAGGATGTGGGTTCGATCCCTGGCCTCACTCAGTGGGTTAAAGATCTGGTGGTGCTGTGAACTGTGATATAGGTCACAGATGTGGCTTGGATATTGTATGGCTGTGGCATAGGCCAACAACTGTAGCTCAGATTTGGCCCTAGCCTGGGAACTTCCATATGCCATGGGTGTAGCTCTCAAAAAAGGCAAAATAAATAAATAAATAAAAAATAACAATAATAATATGGACACCAGTGCTGAAACTGGAAGAGCATGGCCTTATTCAAAGGCCAGAGAATAGAGAAGCAGGAACTGGGTTTATAAATCAACTTCTCAACACAATTCCAGTGGAGACATCAGATATATATGAGGGCTAATGTAAAAGGAAGGGAATTGGAAAGAGTGGGAGGAATATTCAGGAGTTATCAGAGAATAGGTGTGTAGTTTGGACCAGGAACTGATGCAGCTCTCATTTTCAGTCCTTGTATGGACTTTTTGGGTTGTTTTCAGGCAACTGTCATGACATTGGTGAGTGTATCATTTAGCATAATAATGCATTACCATGAGTGTGTAATAAGCTCAAGATCTACTGGAAGCCAAATCTTCTGCCATTTTGAATTCCAAAGGAAATGATAATGTTCTTACAAGAATACCTACTATGCCAATTATTTATATTATGTTTTTCTGAATGTAAAGGATAAAAGATTTGGGGAAAAAAATTTCAAAATGGAATGATGTAGGGGTGAAAACAAGATACTTGCCTTCACCTAACCCAGAACTCTAGTCCTTTTCCTACAGTGTAGTAGTCTTTATCTGTCCCATCTTAAAGGGCTAATGTTTTACAATAGCTTTGGAAAAACTGAGAGATGATGTAATGGCATAAGTTTTATTTGCTCATACTTTATCGTATTCTCCTAAAGAGTATTTCTAAGGAGTTTTCTCTCCAACATGCTTTGCAGTGGATCTTGTCTCAAGTACTTATTACACATTAATAACAACATTTTCCATTTGCTCAGGGCTTTGTCTCTAAAAATCAAGATTTATATTCTGCTCATTGTAACTTGTTAATCTGTTATTTTTGTTTATCAGAAAAAATGCCAGTTGAAGCTCCGTGTTTTGCTGTGTTAGATTCCTGCTCATATCATAATGGGGTATTGGATTTTATGCCCAACTTGATAGGAGGAGGATAGATGTCTTAGAATGCTAATTATAAAAGAATCCATTACTAAGTAGAAACAGACTTTTTAAAAGTCGCTCTATGGTGACCAGTAAATACTTGTTGCATGACATTCGAATTGCAGGAATAGGTTTTTCTATAACAAATCAAGTCTGGCTGAGCCTGTACTCAGCAAAGTTGGCTAGAAATCAGATCTGAGTCATTATGGAGTAGAGAACCCCTTTCCCTTTCTTTCAAAGAAATGAGAACATTAGGAATCTTGGGGCAAGTCGCAAGGACTTCAGCCCATTGTAGATGCCTCAGAATTGCTTCCTTTTCAAGATACATGGTTTATTTGAAAGCACATTTTATTGTCCTTGGCATCCATTTCCTTTCTGCCACTTCTCCACTATAGCTCTTAATTTTTTTTTTTTTAACATAGCATAGTTTCCTGTTTTCAGGCACCACCCAATTTGGGGACAGTCATGTTCTTAGGAACCTTCCCAGAAGTAGAATACAGGTGTCCACCCTTCTTAAGCCCACCAGTCTCTAGACATTGAGTATCAAGGAGAAAAATCATCTGTCTCTTCCCTTTTACTTCCCTTTTACTTCAATTGCCTATGTTTCCCTCTTTGAACAAACTAACTGCCATTGTAAAAACAGCTTTTGAAAAATCAGAGGCCTATAAATCTTCACCTAAAAAAGGAAACGCCAGACTTGGAAAGCTGGGCTGAACCTGAGGTATCATGCTTTCTTCAGATGCTACGCAATTGAGAACAAAACAGAATTATTATTATTATTATTTATTTTATTTTATTTTTTTGTCTTTTTGCCATTTCTAGGGCTGCTTCTGCAGCACATGGAGGTTCTCAGGCTAGGGGTCTAATCAGAGCTATAGCCGCCGGCCTACACCACAACCACAGCAACACAGGATCTGAGCCGCTTCTGCAACCTACACCACAGCTCATGGCAACACCAGATCCTTAACCCACTGAGCAAGGCCAGGGATCAAACCCACAACCTTATAGTTCCTAGTCGGATTCATTAACTACTGAGCCACAACGAGAACTCTGAGAATTATTATTTGGATTGATTATTAGTATTTTACAATTAAACACTATCCTCTGACAATAGTAGTTGAGGTTTTATTCTTTAATTGACCCTTTTAATCACTTCTCATCACCCCTAATTCAGCATTGTGTCCCATGAGGTGGCCCACTAAGTCCTTAGATCTGTCGACTTCTCTTCATCTCTCACAGAACTAGCCTAGATTAGACATTTCATCTCTCTCCTGGACTACTGCAGGATAGCTACCCCTCACATGCTAGTCTGCTCAAGTTGCTTTTTCAGGGAGGGAGAGGATTTGAAAATAGAAATCTAATTAATACCCCATTCCCACCTTCCCATACATTCCTTACTTAAAGACATTTATTTATTTATTACATTTAAAATTTATTTATTTATTGTCTTTTTAGGGCCGCACCCATGGCATATGGATGTTCCCAGGCTAGGGTTCTGAATAAGAACTGTAGCTGCTGGCCTACACCATAGATGCAGCAACACAGGGTCTGAGCCACATCTGTGACCTACACCACAGCTCATGGCAACATTGGATCCTTAACCCACTGAGTGAGGCCAGGGATCAAACCTGTGTCTTCATGATACTAGTTGGGTTCTTTACCCCTGAGCCATGATGGGAACTCCTAAAATTTACTTTTTTACCTGAAGTATAGTAGATTTACAATGTTTCATGTACACAGTAAAGTGATTCATTTATATATCCTTATATTTCTTTTTCAAATTCTTTTCCATTATAGGTTATTAAACATATTGGATATAGTGCCCTGTGCTATACAGTAGCTCCTTGTTTGTTTGTTTTTTTAATCAATTATATATATAGTATAGTGTATCTGTTAAACCCAAATTCCCAGTTTATCCCTCCCCTTTTTCCCCTTTCATAACCATAAGTTGGTTTTCTATGTCTGTGAAGTTTATTTTTGTTCTGTAAATGAGTTGTTCCCCATCATTTTTTAGATTCCATATATAAGTGATATGATATTTATCTTTCTTTGATTTTACTTAGTATGATTATCTCTAGATCCATCCATTTTGCTGTAAATGGCATTATTTCATTCTTTTTGTGGCTAATACCTTCTTTATTCATTCATCTGTCCATGGATACTTCAGTTGTTTCCATGCCCTTGCTATTGTAAGCAAGGCAATTATGAACATTGAGTGCAAGTATCTTTTTGAATTAGAGTTTTCTTTTCCAAATGTATGCCCAGTTGCCTTTATCCAAACCCTCTCCAGCATTTATTTTTTGTAGAATTTTTGATAATACTGATAATTCTGACTGTTGCGAGGTGACACCTCAGTGTAGTTTTGATTTGCATTTCTCTAAGAATTAGCAATGCTGAGTATCTTGCCTGTTGTTGATTGATACCTCTTTGAAGAAATGTATGGTATTCTGCTCATTTTTTCTTAAATTTGCATTTAAAAAATATTTAGCTGTGTAAGTTGTATATGTATTTGGAAAATTAAACCCCTGTTCGCATAATTTACAAGTATTTTCTCCCATTCCATAGGTTGTCTTTTTATTTTGCTTATGGTTTCATTTGCTATGTAAAATTGTAAGGTTTTTTTGTTGTTGTTTGTTTTTTTGCTGCTCCTGGGGCAAGTGGAAATTCCTGGACCAGAGACTGAACTTGTGCCACAGCAGTGGCCTGAGCCACTGCATTGACAATGCCAGAATCTGAACTCACTGTTCCATAAGGGAACTCCCATACTGTTTTGATATTGGAGCCTTTCAGTATAGTCTGAAGTCAGGGAGCATGATTCCTCCCTCTGTAAATGGCGTTATTTCATTCTTTTCATGGGTGAGTAATATTCCATTGTATATATGTACCACATCTTAATCCATTCATCTATTGATGAGCATTTAGGTTGTTTCCATGGCTTGGCTATTGTGAATAGAGCTGAAATGAACATAGGATTGCATGTATGTTTTTGAATGTATGTAGTCTTTCCAAAGAAGATAGATGGATAGCCAGTAGGCATATGAAAAGATACTCAACATCACTGGTTATTACAGAAAAGCAAATCAAAACTACAATGAGGTAACACCTCACACAGGTCAGAATGGCCATCATTAATACATATACAATAATAAATGCTGGAGAGGGTGTGGAGAAAAGGGAACCCTCTTACACTGTTATTGGGAATGCAAATTGGTACAACCACTATAGAAACAAAATGGAGATTCCTCAGA
This sequence comes from Phacochoerus africanus, assembly GCF_016906955.1. Classification (NCBI taxonomy): domain Eukaryota; kingdom Metazoa; phylum Chordata; class Mammalia; order Artiodactyla; family Suidae; genus Phacochoerus; species Phacochoerus africanus. The sequence continues at coordinate 98,472,471 of NC_062553.1, read as the reverse complement.
AAACTAAATATAGACCTACCATATGATTTGGCAATCCCACTTCTGGGAATATTTCTGGACCATACTGTAATTTAGTGTTTTTTTTGTTTTTGTTTTTTAGGGCTGTACACATGGCATATGAAAGTTCCCAGGCTAGGAGTTGAATCAGAACTACAGCTGCGGGCCTACACCACAGCTATAGCAATGTGGGATCTGAGCTCCATCTGCGACCTATACCACAGTTCATGGCAACGCTGGATCCTTAACCCACTGAGTGAGGCCAGGGATCAAACATACATCCTCATGGATCCTAGTCAGGTTCGTTAACTGGTAAACTACTAAGGGAAATCCTAGTTATGTTTTTAAAATAAGTTCATTGTGGGGTACCATATTGCAGGCACAATACTTTTGATATTATTAAAATATATTAGAAGTCTAAAAAAATAAATCATCAGAGATACTGAATAAGTTTAACAAAACTCAACATTCATTTTGTATGGATAGACATTAAAGAGAAATGGATACCTCTTATAATATGATTAAATATATCTATTTGTACTGAAATATTACCATTATGTCTAATGGGGACCAGTAGACACGTTTTTCAACAAAATCAGGTATAAGACTATAATGACCTCTCATTTACTTAATATGAAATTTGAATATTATTAAAAGATATTACACAAATTAAACTAAACACTGTAAAATTGGAAAGGAGGACATAACTAACACTATATTCAGATGATGTGATATATATATGTGTGTGTATATATATATGGAAAAGTCCAAACATAATAAACGATAACATAACAAGCCAGAAAAATATAAATAATTAAAAAATTAATACAAATTTGAGTAGATCCCATGTGCACAAGCTAATACAAATTAGAAGATACAATTAAATAATATTACTTATAATTGCTATGCAATGTATAATAATTGAGCACAAATTTAACTAGAAGGAAGAAAATTTGTAATGAAAACTTGAAAAATCTTTGGCATTCATGAAAAACTTAGAAAAATGACAATCATGGATAGAATATTTAATCCCATAATGACATAAATCTTCCCAAAGTATGTTATAATGTAATATCCCAATAAACATATCAGTATATGTATTTTATTAACTAGATCAAGTAATTCTAAAGGGGTTTTTTTGAAAAATAAAATTCAGTAAATGAAAAGAGTAAGAGAGTAATAAAGGAAGGCAAGACACACCAGAAATTAGAACATGCTGTCAAACCTCCAGTGCCAAAAGTGTTAAATTAGAATATAATTAAATAGACCAAATAGGCTAATGGAATGGAAAACAAAATTCAGCAATGATTTTCAAACAAACAGAACTTTAGTCTATGATAAAATGTTCTTGGAGTTCCTGTCATGGCTCACTGGTTAACAAATCTGACTAGGGACCACGGGGTTGTGGGTTCAATCCCTGGCTTTGCTCAGTGGGTTGATGGTCTGGCATTGCTGTGAGCTGTGGTGTAGGTTGCAGATGCTGCTCGGATCCTGTGTTGTTGTGGCTCTGGCATAGGGCAGCGGCTGCAGCTCTGATTAGATCCCTAGCCTGGGAACCTCCATGTGCCATGGGCATAGCCCTAGAAAAAGACAAAAAAAAATTTTTCTTTAAAAACAAGTGAGAAAAATATGGCCCGTTCAATAAAACTGAATAAAAATTGTTATGGCAACTGAAAAATAGTCCATGAAAAGTAATTAGATAGATCAAAACTTTTATACAAGAATGAATTTCAAATGAGCCAAAGATTTTTATTATAGTTTATTTTTAGTACTATATTTTATTTAAAGTTATTACTCAATAATGGCTATATTTCCCTGTGTTATCTATATATTCTTGTTTCCTATTCATTTTTTTGTGATTCTCAAGCATTCACTTATTTTTTATCTATTTTTTTCCGCTGTTCAGCCTGGGGACCAAGTTACACATACATGTATACATAATTTTTCCTCCCATTGTTGGGTTGTGATGTATCTAGACATAGTTCTCAATGCTACACAGCAGGATCTCTCTGTAAATCCATTCCAAGAACAATAGTTTGCATCCATTAACCCCAAGCTCCCGATCCCTCCCACTCCCTCCCTCTCCCCCTGGGCAGCCATAAGTCTATTCTCCAAGTCCATGATTTTCTTTTCTGTGGAAAGGTTTCATTTGTGCTATATATTAGATTCCAATTATAATGGTATCATATGGTATTTCTTTTTCTTTCTGACATTTCACTGAGTATGAGAGTCTCTAGTTCATACATGTTGCTACAAATGGCATTATGTCGTTCTTTTTTATGGCTGAGTAGTATTCCATTGTGTATATAAACCACATTGTCCTAATCCAATCATCTGTCAATGGACATTTGGGTTGTTTCCATGTCTTGGTTGTTGTGAATAGTGCTGCAATGAACATTTGGGTTCATGTGTCTTTTTTAAGTAAAGTTTTACAGAATGGGAGAAAATAGTTTCAAATGATGCAACCGACAAGGGCTTAATCTCTAGAATATACAAGCAACTTATACAACTCCAGAGCAAAAAAGCCAACCACCCAATGGAAAAATGGGCAAAAGACCTGAATAGACATTTCTCCAAGGAAGATATACAGATGGCCAACAAGCATATGAAAAAATGCTCAAATCACTGATTATTAGAGAAATGCAAATCAAAACTACCATGAGATACCACCTCACACCAGTCACAAGGGCCGTCATTAATAAGTCCATGAATAACAAGTGCTGGGGAAAAGGGAACCCTCCTGCACTGTTGGTGCGAATGTAAGCTGGTACAGCCACTATGGAGAACAGTATGGAGATACCTTAGAAATCTATACATAGAACTACCATATGACCCAGCAATCCTACTCCTGGGCATATATCTGGACAAAACTTTGTTATTCATTTTATACATGGTGGTTTGCATCTCTTAATCCTTTACCACTATCTTGCCCATTCTCCCTTCTCTATCTTTGCTGGTAACAACTAGTTTGTGTCTGTTATCAGTGGGTCTGTTTCTGTTTTGTTATGTACATTCCTTTGTTTTATTTTTTAGATTCCACATATAAATGATAACAGAGTATTTGTCTTTGTCTGACTTATTTCACTAATCATAACACCCTCTAGGTCCATCCACATTGTTGCAAATGGCAGAATTTAATTCTTTATTTTATGTTTGAGTAATATCCCATGGTGTGTATGTGTGTATGTATGACATCTTCTTTGTCCAGTCATCTGTTTATAGACACTTAGATTGCTATTGTAATAATGCTGCTGTGAATATTAGGGTGAAAGTATCTTTTCAAATTAGTGTTTTCATTTTCTTCTGATAAATACTCAGCTGTAGAAATGCTAGAGCACATGAAAGTTCTATTTTTAGATTTTTGAGGAAACGCCATACTTTTTTCCCCACAGTGGCTGTACCAATTTACCTTCCCACCAACAGTGTTAGGAGGGTTCCCTTTTCTCCATATCCTTTTTGGCATTTGCTATTTGTAAACATTTTGATTATGGCCATTCTGGTAGGTGTGAGGTTATGTCTCATTGTGGTTTTTATTTGCATTTCCCTGATGATTAGGACACTGAGCATCTTTTCACCTGCTTGTTGCTCAATTGTGTGTCATCTTTGGAAAAATGTCTGTTCAGGTCTTCTGCCCAGTTTTTAACTGGATTGTTCTGTTTTTTGATGAGTCAAATATTTTTACGTAAACGTGATAGAAACCATAAATGAATAAGAATGAACCAAGGAGAATATATATAACTTTGGATTGGAGAAACTATTTATAACTCAAATCCAACAACCAGAAAACACAATTTTTAATAATATTGGTTATCTTAAAAAATAACTCTTGCATTATAAAGTAACAAAGCAATAGTGAAAAACTTTTTAAAAATTCAAAAGCATATGAGAAAGTGAGAAAAATTCATGCCAGTCATGTGACAAAATGCTTATCTCATTAATGTATATAGACTTGCTACAAATGTTTAAGAAATAAAATTTTTAATACGCAATGATGACGACCCAAAGAATACAGCCAGAGCAGTCAGAATGACTCAGTTAAAATATGTCACATTATATTTCTTTTCTTTTCAGTCATATCCAGTGGCATAAAAACTAAAGTTCATAAAATGACCTTACAGGGTTTTGTAACTCTTCTCTCTCTGCTCTCATCTCTGACTTTTGCTTCATTTATTTTTGCCAGACTCACTATTCTTTTTTCTTTTTTTTTTAAAAAAAAAGAGAGTTGCAACATTTATTTCAGGTTCTCTCGTGTTTTTTTGTATTTTATTTTTCTTTTTTGCCACACAGGCAGTATGTGGGAATTCCTGGGCTAGGGATTGAACCTACTCTGCACAGCATCAACCAGAGCCATAGCAGTGAGAATGTAGGAGCCTCAACCTGCATGGCAATCAGAGAACTCCCCAGACACACTATTCTTTGTAATCCTTTGTACCACGTGTACTCTGCATCAGGTGTTTTGTATTTGTTGCTCTCTTTTCTGTAATGTTCTTCCCCAGTATCTGCATGACTCACCACCTCACTTCCTGCTGTTCTGTGCTCCCTGACTCCATTTTATCTCTGCAAACTAAGTTCATCCTATTAACTATATCACTCTTTGTCCTGCTTTATTTTTCCACACGGCAGTAATCTGTCTCAAATACTTCACTTTATTAATCTGTTTCTATTTTATACTCACTAGTATGGTTAATTTAATTGAGTAAAAAAAGTATATTTACTTTGGTAACCTCCAGTTTCTCTAGCTCTTAGAAAAATGACCTCCATGTAATGTGTTCAAAAACAATCTGTTGAATGGATGAAAGAATGAACAGACAATTTAAATAGAAAGACATACAAGTGACTCCGAAATATTAGAAAAGATAGTTAATTTTAATTATTATAATTAAAATGCAAATTAAACCCCATTGTAAAATAACTTTTAAAATATCTGGCAAAAGAGAAAACCAAACAATTCACAGAGACTCAATTCACAAAACAGTTCACCATTCAAAAAGACTGGTTTTGGTAAGAGTGTACATTGAAACACCCCCTACAAAAGGCAATTTGGCATTATTTATCTGTATGAGACAGAATAGGTTCAATGGCTACAAGAAGATAATTAACGCTTTAGGCTACACAATTATCTCATAAAATGGAAAGGTAGCTCTAGATGTCACTTATGGGGTAGAGAAGTGAAATCTTACCTTGTACTTTGAGGAAGAATAGCAATATTAATGAACTGTAATTCTATTGATAGTATATACACAAATAGCCTTTACTTTGACTATTTCACATTAAAAAAAATCTGTCACAAAAATATGCCAGTAGATATGTAAGGGGATACAATATGTTTGATAGGTTATACATTGCAGTATATTTTAAAAATTGAAAAAGAGCTGATTTACATATGTTTTAATTTCCAATGTACAGCAAAGTGCCTGGGTTATATACATATTCTTTTCCATTATGGTTTATAACAAGATACTGAATCCAATTCCCCGTGCTGTACAGTAGGATCTTATTTGTTTGCAGCATTTCAAAAAAATGTACCTCAACAGTGATTAAATACATTATGACTTGTCAATATAGTGGAATGACATATCTGGAAAACAAAAGAAAAATACAAGGTCCTTATCCTTGCTTATGGAAATATTTTCAACATCTTTGTAAAATAACCAAAATGAAGAAAATGTATATAGCATTCTATAATTTTTGTAAAAATGGAGAAAAACAGTATATCTATCTGTATCTGCACTGGCTTCCATTTGAAAAAAAATTCCTGGAAGAGGAGTTCCTGCTGTGGCGCAATTGGATTGAAGGCATATCTGCATTGCCAGGAGGCAGGTTTGATCCCCGGCCAGGGCATAGTGGGTTAAAGGACCCAGCTCTGGTGGGGAACTGATTCCTGGCTTGTGAATGCCATATGCCATGGGGCAGCCAATAAAGAAAAAAATAAATAAATAGAACTTCTTCATTTCTTTTTTTTTTCCCCCGTCCTCTTAGGGCTACACTGAGACATATGGATGTTCCCAGACTAGGCGTCAAATCAGAGCTACAGCTGCCAGCTTACACCACAGCCACAGCAACACGAGATCCAAGCTCTGTCTGTTACCTACACCACAGATCATGGTGACACCAGATCCTTAACCTACTGAGCGAGGCCAGGGATTGAACCTGCGTCCTCCTGGATACTAGTCATTGTTTATTACTGCTGAGCCTTGACAAGAACTCCTTATTTCTTCATTTAACAAAAATTTTCTAGATGGTAACTAAGAAATGAGAATAGGCATTATAAAATTGTGAGGGATGAAGGATGGAAAGAAGACTTTTTTATTGAATAACTACTTAGATATTTTTATTTAAGTCATATGTATGCATTATCTGCCAATTAAAAAAATACAGATTTTAGAAGATTAACCATAGTTTCACCTTCCTGAATCTTAGTGGGGCAAGTCATTTTTAACTTCTCTTTTCATTGATTTATAAGCTCACTGAAGATAGGAACCAAGTCCTATTAACCATCTCAGTATTTACACATTTTTCCTTGCATGTAAATTTAATATATATTTAAAATGTATATTTAAATTTTACTGAATTAAATTGGTTTTCTTCATGAATAAACTTGTCCTATTATTCTGTGTTCTCATTTTCACGTATAGTTCTCTCAAGGTAAACCAAAATTTGTCCAAATATGTAATCTCCAAAACTACTGTTCTTCCTTTAACCCCAAATAGGTCATATAATCTGTTAGTCTCATTATTTTAATTACCTTGATTTACATATATGGATATAAGCCCCTGTCCTATGAAATATTACCTATTCTAGATCTATACTTAGAGCATTTAGTAAATATTTGTATCACAAACACCAGCATTTTATTTCTCTTAGCAACATTTAAATATATAGATTAAATATTATTAAAAAAATAATAATCCTAAAATTTCTAATGGAAATGTTCTGTACTTGGGGAAATTAGATTCATATGAAGCTATTACTATGTCAAGACTATGTATATAGACTTTTTCTTTGGGAATATTATAAATTCTCAAGACATCAAACAAAACTATTAAAAATATAAAAAGCATATCTTAAAACCAGTTTTAAATGAGTTTGATTTATAAAACTTTAGGGATTTCTAGAATCGCTTGTTTGTTTTAATGAGTTGTAAGAACTAAGATTTCACCATACTCAAGATAAAATAAGGGCAAACCAATCAGATAAAGACAAAAGTCAAGTTCCTCTTGAGTTTGTCTCCAATATATGCCATCTAATTCAAAGAGATTTAAGAGTCATTTGAACTCTGGTTGAAAAGGGGAATTTATCAAGTTTTGGACTTCTTATTCTTAGTGCACAGACCTATCAATGTTTGTCTCTTGGCTACCCTCTTTGTAATAAATGTAGGCTTGATGTATAATGAAAACCAGCTGAGTAGTTCAAGGTACAGATGCCTTCTTTTCTTCTTATTCCAGCTAAGATTGGTCTTACTCTTCATAATCTCTCACAGCTGCCAAAAATCCATTTTATCTTTGCATGAGGTGAGGTTTCCATTAACAGCTATTAGAATAGCAGAGGTTAGACGTCCACTGTCAGATGTGCTACTAAAAACAAGTACTGAGCAAAGAAAGGGTCTATCAAGAGAAGATAAAAATCATTTCAGAGTCTTTGGAATTTATAAAGGTGTTTTGTTCTTTCATATTTCCCTTGCCTTTATTGTTGACAAGATAATTTTGGAAGAAAAAAAAGAAATGAGAATTTATGTGAGAACTTAGTTATGGTTATTGAAGAGATTGAGTTAGAGCTTGCATCACAAAATTTTGCCAGCTGGATTTCTGATATCTTTAGGATACAAATGATAATGATGCTGCCTATAGATACAGTGTTGTTAATTGTTTTGAAGATTAAATAGGGAGGGTTTTTAAAAGAATTTTATTGGAGTTTAGTTGACTTACAATGTTGTATTATTTTCAGGCGTATAGTAAAGTGAATCATATATCTTCATTCATATACATATATATGGAGGATATATATTCTCCGTGTGTGTGTGTGTGTGTATCTCCATTTTTTTCCCCCATTTTGGTTCTTAAAAACTCTTCAGTAAATTTCCCCAAGCTATACAGGAGATTTTTGTTAATCACCTATTTTATGCACTAGTGTATATATGCTATTCCAGTCCTCCTAATTCCTTCCTCCTCCCCCTTGGTTTCCCCTGTAGTTACCCTAAGATTGGTTTTGAAATCTGTGTGTTTATTTCTGTTTTATAAATAAGTTCTTTTGTATCATTTTTATTAGATTCCACATATAAATTATATCATATGATATTTGTCTTTCTCTCTGACTTCACTCAGTATGATAATCTCTTAAGTCTATCCATATTGGTGCAACAGCATTATTTTATTCTTTTTTATAAATGAATATTTCATTGTATATACTTACCACATCTTCTGTGTCCATTCCTCTGTCACTGGGCATTTAGGTTGCTTCCATGCCTTGATTATTGTAAATAATGCTGAAATGAATATTGGGGTACATGTATCATTTCAAATTGTGGTTTTCTCCAGATACATGACAAGGAGTGGTATTGCTGGATCTTATGGTAGCTCTATTTTTAGTTTTTTAAGGAACATCCATACTATCATATAGTGGTTGCACCAATTTACATTCCCACCAACAGTGTAGGAGGGATCCCTTTTCTCTACACCCTCTCCAGCATTTATTATTTGTAGAGCTTTAAATGGTGGCTATTCTTACCAGTGTGAGGTGGTGCCTCATTGTTGTTTTGATTTGCATTTATCTAATAAAAAGTGATGTTGAACATTTTTTCTTTCTTTTTTTTTTGGCCATCTGTATGTCTTTGGAAAAATGTCTCTTTAGATCTCTTCGCCTTTTTTAATTGGGTTGAATTTTTTTCTTTAAAAACACATGAGATGTTTGCATATTTTTGTTATTAATCCCTTGTTGGTTGCTTCATTTGCAAAGATTTTCTCCTATTTTTGGGGTGTCTTCTGGTTTTTTTTTTATGGTTTCCTTTGTTGTGCAAAATCTTAAGTTTAATTAGGTCCCATTGGTTTATTTTTTTTTCATTGTCATTATTCCAGGAGGTGGATCAAACAAGATATTGTTGTAATTTATGTCAAAGAGTGTTCTGTCTATGTTTTTCTCTAGGAATTTTATGGTATCCAGCCTTATGTTTAAATCTATTCCATTTTGAATTTACCTTTTGTGTACAGTATAGGAGAATGTTGTAACTCTGTTCTTTTACGTGTAGCCGTCCTTTTTTTCCCAGCACTTATTGAAGAGACTGTCTTTCCTCCATTGTATGCTCTTACCTCCTTTGTCATTGTTTAGCACCATATGTGCTTGAGTTAACTTATAGTCATTCTATCCCATTACATTGATCCATATTTCTGTTTTTGTTCCCACATATTGTTTTGATGAATGTAGCTTTGTATTACAGTCTGAAATCAGGGAGCATTATTCTTTCAGTTCCATTTTTCTTCCTCAGGATATCTTTGGCTATTTGGGGTCTTTTGTATTTCCATACAAATTTTTAAATATTTTGTCCTAGTTCTGTGAAGAATGTCTTTGGTAAATTGGCAGGGATTGCATTGAATCTGTAGACTGCCTTGGGTAGTATAGTAATTTTGACAATATTGGTTCTTCCAATCCAAGAGCATGTTGTATTTTACTGTGTTATCTTTGATTTTTTTAATCAGTATCTAACAGTTTTGAGAGTACAGGTCTTTTGTCCTTTTAGGTAGGTTTATTCCTAGGTACTTGATTCTCTTTGATGCAATGGTAAGTGGAATTGTTTCCCTGAATTTCTCCTTCTGATTTTTAATTGTTAGTGTATAGGAATGCATGAGATTTCTGTGTATTACATTTGTATCCTGAAACTTTAACAAATTCATATATGAGCTCTGATAGTTTTATGGTAGCATCTTTGTGATTTTCGATGTATAATACCATGTCATTTGCAAACAGTGACAGTTTTACTTCTTATTTTGTGATTTAGATGCCTTTTATTTCTTTTTCTTCTCTGATTTTCAGGACTAGGACTTCCAAAATTATGTTAAATAATGATGGTGAGAGTGTACATCCTTGTCTTGTTCCTGATTTTAAAGAAATGTTTTCAGCTTTTCACCATTGAGTATGATGTTAGCTCTGGGTTTGTCATATGTGTCCTTTATTTTGAGGTATGTCCCCTCTATGCCCACTTTCTGGAGAGTTTTTGTTTTTTGTTTTTTAATTAGAAATGGGTGCTGGAGTTCCCGTCGTGGCGCAGTGGTTAACGAATCCGACTAGGAACCATGAGGTTGCGGGTTCGATCCCTGGCCTTGCTCAGTGGGTTAAGGATCCGCGTTGCCGTGAGCTGTGGTGTAGGTTGCAGACGCAGCTCGGATCCCACGTTGCTGTGGCTCTGGTGTAGGCCGGTGGCTACAGCTCTGATTCGACCCCTAGCCTGGGAACCTCCATATGCCATGGGAGTGACCCAAGAAATAGCAAAAAGACAAAAAAAAAAAAGAAAAGAAGAAATGGGTGTTGAATTTTGTTAAAGCTTTTTCTGTGTATATTGAAATGATCACATGGTTTTTATTTTTCAGTTTGTCAGTGTGGTTTATGACATTGATTTGCTGATGTTTATCCTTTCATCCCTGGGGAAAATCCCACTTGATCATGGTGTATGATCTTTGTAATATATTGTTGGATTCTATTTCTAATATTTTTTGAGAATTTTTGCATCTACGTTCATCAGTGATATTGGCCTGTCATTTTCTTTTTTGTAGTGTCTTTATCTGGTTGTTGTATCAGGGTTATGGTGGCTCCATTTGTATGGAACATTTATTACATGTTTAATTAAAATTCAAATTAAATGATAAAGTAATTGCCTAGTTTTGGAAAATTACATTTTTTCATCATACTACTTTTGATTGCTTTGGAATACTTCATCTGAAAAGTCATATATTAGTGAGGTGAGGTGATGCTCAAAGTAAATATTCTGTGAGTAGCTTGGATTAACATCATATTTCCCCCAATATTTATTTTTTTTTTGCTTTTATTTTTTATTACTCAAATGAATTTATCACATCTGTAGTTGTATAATGGTCATAACAATCTAACTTCACAGGATTTCCGTCCCACAGCCAAGGCACATCCCCCCACCCCCCAAACTGTCTCCTCTGGAGACCGTAAATTTTTCAGAGTCTCTGAGTCAGCATCTGTTCTGCAAAGAAGTTCCTTCTGTCCTTTTTTCAGATTCCACTTGTCAGTGAAAGCATTTGATGTTGGTGTCTCATTGTATGGCTGACTATACTTAGCATGATAGTTTCTAGGTCCATCCATGTTGCAAAAAATGCTGGTATTTCGTTCTTTGTAATGGCTGAGTAATATTCCATTGTGTATATGTACCACTTCTTCTTGATCCACTCTTCTGTCGATGGACATTTAGGTTGTTTCCATGTCTTGGCTATGGTAAATAGTGCTGCAATGAACATGGGAATACATGTGTCTTTGCAAGTCGTGGTTTTCTCTGGATAGATGCCCAGGAGTGGGATTGCTGGATCAAATGGTAGTTCTATGTTTAGTTTTCTGAGGCATCTCCATACTGCTTTCCACAGTGGGTGCTCCAATTTACAATCCCACCAACAGTGTACTATTGTTCCTTTTTCTCCACACCCTCTCCAGCACTTATTGTGTGTAGACTTTTGGATGATGGCCATTCTGGCTGGTGTAAGGTGATCTCTCAGAGTGGTTTTGATTTGCCTTTCTCTAATAATGAGTGATGTTGAACATCTTTCCATGTCTTTCTCGGCCATCTGTATGTCTTCTTTGGAGAACTGTCTGTGTAGATCTTCTGCCCACTTTTTGATGCAGTCACTTGTTTTTTTGGTATGGAGCTGCAGCAGTTTGTAAATGTTGGAGATCAATCCCTTGTCAGTCGATTCACTTGCAAAGATTTTCTCCCATTCTGTGGGTTGTCTTTTCGTTTTGTTTAGGATTTCCTTTGCTGTGCAGAAACTTTGAAGTTTGAGTAGGTCCCATTGGTTTATTTTTCTTTTTATTGTCAATACTCTCAGAGGTGGATCTGAGAAGATGTTGCTGTCGTTTATGTCAGAGAGTGTTTGGCCTATGTTTTCCTCTAGGAGTTTGATAGTGTCTGGTCTTATATCTAGGTCTTTAATCCATTTGGAGTTTATTTTTGTGTATGGTGTTAGGGAGTGTTCTCATTTCATTCTTTCCCATGTGGCTGTCCAGTTTTCCCAGCACCACTTCTTGAACAAGCTGTCCTTTCTCCATTGTATATTCTTGCTTCCTTTGTCATAGATGAGTTGGCTGTAAGTGCATGGGTTGAATTCTGGGCTTTCTATCCTGTTCCACTGCTCTATATTTCTGTCTTTGTGCCAGTACCACATGGTTTTGATGATTTTTGCTTTGTAGTATAGTTTGAAGTCTGAGAGCCTGATTCCTCCAGCTGCATTTTTCTTTTTCAGGATGTCTTTGGCTATTCTGGGTCTTCTGTGCTTCCAAACAAACTTTACAATATTTTGTTCGAGTTCTGTGAAAAATGTCCTTGGTAATTTGCTAGGGATTGCATTGAATCTGTAGATTGCCTTAGGTAGTATAGTCATTTTGATAATATTAACTCTTGCAATCCACGAGCATGGTATATCTTTCCATCTATTTGTGTCATCTTTGATTTCTTTCATCAGTGTCAAGTAGTTTTCAGAGTACAGGTCTTTTGTCTCTTTAGGTAGGATTACTCCTAGGTATTTTATTCTTTTGGACGCAAGGGTAAACGGGATTGCGTCCCCAATTTCTTTTTCTACTCTTTCATTATTAGTGTATAGAAATGCCATCGATTTCTGTGTATTAATTTTGTATCCTGCGACTTTGCCAAATTCGTGGATGAGCTCTAACAGTTTTTTGGTAGAGTCTTTAGGCTTCTCTAGGTATAGTATTATGTCATCTGCAAATAGGGATAGTTTTACTCCTTCCTTTCCAATTTGGATTCCTTTTATTTCTTTTACTTCTCTGATTGCTCTGGCTAGGACTTCCCAAAACTATGTTGAAGAATAGTGTCAAGAGCAGTCATCCTTGTCTTATTCCTGATCTCAGTGGGAATTTTTCAGCTTTTCGCCATTGAGAATGATGTTCGCTGTGGGTTTGTCATATATGGCCTTTATCATGTTGAGGTAGGTTCCTGTTATGCCCACTTTCTGAAGGGTTTTTCTCAGAAATGGGTGTTGGATTTTGTCAAAGGCTTTTTCTACATCTATTGAGAGGATCAGATGGTGTTTATTCTTCAGTTTGTTAATGTGGTATATCATACTGATGGATTTGTGGAAGTTGAAGAACCCTTGCATCCCTGGGATAAATCCCACTTGATCAAAATGGGATGCAGTTTGCTAGTATTTTGTTGAGGATTTTTGCATCGATGTTCATCAGTGAAATTGGTCTTTAGTTTTCTTTTTTTGTGGTATCTTTGTCTGGTTTTGGTATCAGGGTGATGGTGGCCTCATAGAATGAGTGTGGGAGTATCCCTTCCTCTGCAATTTTTTGAAGTTCTTTCAGAAGGATATGTGATAGCTCTTCTCTAAATGTTTGATAGAATTTGCCTGTGAAGCCATCTGGTCCTGGACTTTTGTTTGTTGGCCTTTTTTTAATCACAGTTTCAATTTCAGTTCTTGTGATTGGTCCATTCATCTTTCCTATTTCATCTGGGTTTAGTCTTGGAATATTGTACTTTTCTAAGAATTTGTCCGTTTCTTCTAGGTTTTCCATTTTATTGGCACATAGTTGCATATAATAGTCTCTTAGGATCCTTTCTATTTCTGTGATGTCTGTTGTGACTTCTCCTTTTTCATTTATAATTTTCTTGATTTGAGGCTTATCAATTCTGTTGTTCTTTTCAAGGACTAGCTTTTTGTTTCATTGGTTTTCTTTATTTCTAGTTCATTGATTTCTGCTCTGATCTTTATGGTTTCTTTCCTTCTAATAACTTTAGGTCTTGTCTGTTCTTCTCTCTCAAGCTGCTTTAGATGTAAAGTTAGCTTGTTTATTTGAGCTTTTTCTTGTTTCCTCTTAGAATGGCCTTTGCTGCATCCCATAGGTTTTGGAGTGTCATATCCTCATTGTCATTTGCTGCCAGGTATTTTTTAATTTCCTCTTTGATTTCTTCAGTGATCCATTGGTTGTTTAGTAGCATGTAGTTTAGTCTCCACGTGTTTGTGTTTTTTGCAGTTTTTTCCTTGTTGATTTCTAGTTGCATAGCATTGTAGTCAGAAAAGATGCTTGATATGATTTCAATTTTCTTAAAGTTACCGAGGTTGGATTTGTAGCCCAGGATATGATCAATGTTAGAGAATGTTCCATGTGCACTTGAGAAGAATGTGTATTCTGTTGCTTTTGGATGTAATGTCCTATAAATATCTGTTTAGTCCATCAGGGCCTGTATCATTCAGGGCCTGTGTTTCCTTATTGATTTTCTGTCTGGTTGATCCGTCAATTACTGTAAGTGGACAGTGTAATCCCTGAGTACGATTGTGTTATTGTCGATTTCTCCTTTTAAGGTTGTTAGCAGCTGCCTTGTATATTGTGGTGAACCTATGTTGGGTGCGTAGATACTTAAAATTGTTTTATCTTCTTCTTGGATTGATCCTTTGATCATTATGTAATGTCCTTCCATGTCCCTTAAAATATTCTTCATTTTAAAGTCTATTTTGTCTGATATGAGTATTGCTACTCCAGCTTTCTTTTGATCCCTATTTGCGTGAAATATTTTCTTCCATCTTTCCACTTTCATTTGTATGTGTCCTTAGCAGTGAAGTGGGTCTCTTGAAGACAGCATATATATGGGTCTTGTTTTGTATCCATTCAGCCAGTCTATGTCTTTTGGTTGGGGCGTTTAGTCCATTAACATTTAAGGTAATTATTGATATGTATGTTCTTAGTGCCATTTTATTAATTGCTTTGGATTTGTTTTTGTTGCTCTTTTTTCTTTCCTTCCTCTCTTGTTCTTTTCTGCCTAGAGAAGTTCCTTTAGTATTTGTTGTAAGGCTGGTTTAGTGTTGCTGAATTCTCTCAGCTTTTGCTTATCTGTGAAGGTTTTGATTTCTCCTTCAAATCTGAATGAGAGCCTTGCTGGGTAGAGTAATCTTGGTTGGAGGGTTTTTCCTTTCATCACGTGAAGTATGTCATGTCACTCCCTCTGGCCTGCAGAGTTTCGCTGAAAAATCTGCCGCTAACCTTATTGGGGTTCCCTTGTATGTGACTTGTGTTTTTTCCCTAGCCGCTTTCAAGATTTTCTCTTTGTCTTTAATTTTGGTCAGTTGGATTAATATGTGTCTCGGGGTGTTCCTCCTTGGGTTTATTTTATATGGTACTCGTTGTGCTTCCTGGATTTGAGTGAGTGATTCCTTCCCCATGTTAGGGAAGTGTTTGGCTTTTATCTCTTGGAATATTTTTCCTGTCTCCTTATTGCTTAGCTCCTTTTCTGGCGTTTTTCCTTTCTCCCACATCTGAGTTATAGTTCTCTGTCTTTTCATTTTTATAGGTTTTTGGTGTGGTGACCTTTTTACAGAGAGTAGAGTTGTAGCGTCTCTTACATCTGATGTCTGCACCCCCTGTGGCTGAAGTCAGTATGGGGGCTTGCTGTAGGCTTCCTGATGGGAGGGGCTGATGCCTGCCCACTGGTAGGTGGAGCTGATTCCTATCCCTCTGGTGGGTGGGGCTTAGTTTCTGGATGGGATTAGAGGCAGCTGTGTGCCTGAGGGGTCTTAAGGTAGCCTTTTTACTGAGGGGCAGGGCTGTGATCCCACCTGGATTGTTGTTTGCCCTGGGGCTGCCCAGCAGCTGACTGAAAGGTGGGGCCATATTTTCCCAAAATGGCCACCTCCAGAGAAAGGCATGGCTGCTGAATATTCCCGACAGCTTTGCTTTCAATGACCTTCCCTCACAACAAGCCACATTCACCCCTGTTTTCCCAGGATGTCCTTCAAGTACTGCAGTCAGGTTTGACTCTGATGCCCATGGAAACTTTGCTTTGCCCTGGGACCCAGTGCACGTGAAAGTCCATGTGTACCTTTTAAGAATGGAGTCTCCATTTCCCCCAGTCCTGTGGGGCTCCTGCACACAAGCCCCACTGGACTTCAATGCCAGATGCTCCAGGGGCTCTTTCTCCCCATGCCAGATCCCCACACGTGAGTGTTTGATGTGGGGCTCAGAGCTCTCACTCCTCTAGGTGAGTGTCTGTGAACTAGTTAGTTTTCAGTCTGTGGAGCTTCCCACCCAGGAGGTATGGGTTGTTTATATCGTGAAATCGCCCCTCCTACCTCTTGATGTGTCCTCCTCTTTTTCTTCTGGATTAGGATATCTTTTTTAAGGTTTCCAGTCCATTTGGGTGAAGACTGCTCAGCCTTTAGTTGTGAATTTTGTTGTTTTTAGGAGAAAAGTTGAGCTCCATTCCTTCTATTCTGCCATCTTCATCTCGTCTCCCGATATTTATTTATTTATTTATTTATTTTTATTATTTTTTTTTGTCTTTTGTCTTTGTTGTTGTTGTTGTTGTTGCTATTTCTTGGGCCGCTCCCGAGGCATATGGAGGTTCCCAGGCTAGGGGTTGAATCAGAGCTGTAGCCACCGGCTTACGCCAGAGCCACAGCAACGTGGGATCTGAGCCGCATCTGCAACCTACACCACAGCTCAAGGCAACGCCAGATCGTTACCCACTGAGCAAGGCCAGGGACCGAACCCGTAACCTCATGGTTCCTAGCCGGATTCGTTAACCACTGCGCCACGATGGGAACTCCCCAATATTTATTTTAAACTTTTATCAAGTCTTAATGTATCACACATTTATAAATTAAATAACTCTAGTTCTCTGTACTTCATACCCTGGCATTCATACATAGTATTAACTTTTATGTGCTCTATTCAACTTTCAAGTAATTTGACTGAATTTTGAGGAAAAGTAAAGTTTCCAAAATATTTGGACAATTCAATTTGGAATTCCAGCAGTCAAATAAAAAAAAAAACCCAGTGTGACTCTGCATGTCATAATTTCATTACTTGAATAATTTAATATGGTTATCTTAATTTATTAAGATAACTATTGCTGCATGTAACAAAATCATATCTCACCTAGTGTGAACCTTAAGAATAATTTACTGGAGTTCCCATTGTGGCTCAGTGGTGAGGAACCTGACTAGTATCCATGATGATACAGGTTTGATACCTGGCCCCACTTGGTGGGTTAGGTTCTGGCAATGCCATCAGCAGTGGTGTAGGTCAGATACACAGCTCAGATCCGATGTTGCTGTGGTTTTGGAGTAGGCTGGCAGCTACAGCTCAGTTCTGACCCCTAGCCTCTGGGTGGACTTCAATATGCTGCAGATGCAGCCCTAAAACAAAAACAAAAAACAAAAACAAAAAAAAAGCACTACTTTACCATCTCACATAACAAGAATTCTTTACATTGGGTGACCCAGGATGATCAATTCAGCAATTTACTATCATTATCAAGAATATAGTTTCTTTGAATCTCTTCACTCTGCCATTCTGAGAGTGTGGCTTTTGCCTCAAATTGGTGTTTCTCATCGTTAGGTGACTGACATTGTTCCAGAAGTGATAAAACAGAGGCAAAACCCTCTACCTCATGTGTAAAAGGACTCCTTCCTAAATAAGACTATAAAATATTTCTCAGAAATTCCCCTCTGAGGAATTATCTCATATCAACTTGACCTATAAACAAATCACTGACATGGAAAATGAAATGTGGGACAGGTTGGGCACTCAAATAAAATTGAGGTGAGCCAACATGGATGACATGGTGAATGGTCCCTGAGTAGGCAATAGCTAGTCTCTACTATACGACGTAAGCAGAATTTCTCTCATATCCCCTTTCATTGGATTATGTAATCTAAAGTTGTATTTAACACCTCCTTTGATGCTTGACTTTTATCTATAATATTCTAAGAAGTGGTCATCAGGACTCCCCTTCATGGCTCAGCAGTTAATGAACCCGACTAGGATTCACAAGGATGCAAGTTCTATCCCTGGCCTCACTCAGTGGGTTAAGAATCCAGTGTTGCCATGAGCTATGGTGTAGGTTTCAGATGTGGCTCGGATCTCGTGTTGCTATGGGTATGGTGTAGGCTGGCAGCTGCACCTCCGATTCCACCCCTAGCCTGGGAACTTCCATGTGCAGCAGGTACAGTCCTAAAAAGCAAAAAAAAAAAAGTCGTCAAGGATCCACTAGCCATCTCCCAT
Source organism: Phacochoerus africanus (assembly GCF_016906955.1). Classification (NCBI taxonomy): domain Eukaryota; kingdom Metazoa; phylum Chordata; class Mammalia; order Artiodactyla; family Suidae; genus Phacochoerus; species Phacochoerus africanus. Next base: position 98,454,234 of record NC_062553.1, on the reverse strand, counting down.
GTCAAACAGCCTGGACTGTGTGTGTATCTCTAGATATATAGAATGAAGGGCAGTGATCTACAACTTCAACAATTAGGCAAGGGTAGGTCCCCAAAGGAGGGTTCAGGACAAACAAATACCCATTTTGACCCCTTTATTTGTTCACTTATTCTTTCATGAATATTTAAGAAGCTTCCTATTCACTAAGTGCAGATCATGAATGAAGTGTTAGAGAGGAAAGCTAAACATCTGATTATGACAATGCTCTCAAGTTAATCATGACAGCCAAGTAAAAACCAAACAAAAAGACAATTATATTATGGTAAGTGCTATGACAGATATATGTAAAATGTGCTTTGGAGACATATAAGAGGAGCGCATAACTTAGACATTGGTTTCAGAGGTCAATCTGTAAAGGTGAGCTTCCACCCACCAGTAAAGGTGATGTCTATGAAGAATACGTTTTTTCTTCATAGCAATGCCAGATCCAAGCCCTGTCAGTGACCTATATCACAGATCATGGCAACCCCAGATCTCTAACCCACTGAGAAAGGCCAGGGATCAAACCCGCAACTTCTTGGCTACTAGTCAGATTTATTTCCCGCTGTACCACAATAGGAACTCCAGAAGTTTTAAAGCATAAAAGAGTTAGCTACATGAAATGGCAAGATAGATGATGTTTTAAGTAAATGAACCACAAATATAAAGGTGTGTGTTGTGTGTGCATATGTGACAAGAGAAAGGAACAGAGTTTGAGAGACTGATTGGAAGTCTAAAGAGCACTGGACTCTAGGTAACAAAGGGTCATGAGTGAAAGACATGAAGTTGGAAAGTGGGGGCCAAATCACAAAAGGCCTTTTCTAGCAGATCAAAGAGTTTGAAACAGAGCCTTGCAGGCATTAGGAAGTCATTAAAGGATTTTGAGTAGAATAATGACACAGTTATATTTGCAATTTAAGGTTCATTCTGGCTCAACTGTAGAAGATAAACTGTGGCTGGAAATAGATTAAAGACAGATTGATTAAGAGATTTTTAAGTAATGAGTTATTAGAACTGTCTAAAGGCAGGTAGTGGCAGATAGCAAAGTTTAAAAGGAAGGGACAGATTTGAGAAGCACTTAAAGATACAATTGACAGAATTTGGTGACAGATTGTAGGAAAATAATGAAGAATGAGGATTCAAGGAGGTTTGTCATCTTCCTGACCTGAGAACATTTCTCAGGTATGCTGTCATTCATGGGAGTAAGATGTCCTAGAGGAAAATACTTGGTAAATCATCAAAAAATCAATCATGAATTCAGCACTGCAGTGTACCAGGCAGATTTACCTGCTTAGCTTAACTCATGTTTCCTCTTGATGTTTTACTATTTGAAAATACAATTCTTTCTTTAGATCTCATATGAAATATGCCTCCTTAGTGAAGGTGTCATTGAAATCTTCTCACCACATCCTCAAGGTGACTCTCTTGTTCTGTGACATAGCCTGTAACATTTGCTTATCTGGACAACTAGATGGTGACCTTCTTAGAGACAATATACTTTGATATCCATTTTTGAAACTTCCCAATGCCTGCCCTATCCAGAATATTAGCATATAATAAAAGCTCAGTAAATTATTTTTTGAATTGAGCCCAAAAACAATATTCTTCATTGAATTCCTTTAAAATGAAAACAATAGGTGCTTTTGGTCTCACTGTTGAGTTGAAGGTAAGGTCATTTCTTGCCAGCAGACTGTGACTGACTTTAATTAAACACATTTATACCCTTCATCTGGTAACTTGTCTTTTAAAACGTAGCAAACATAAATCTGTGGATGAATATTATAAAATCTTTTACAATATTTTTCTCAGTTTCAAGGAGATTATATATTAACCATAATATTTCTGCTCCATTCTAGAATCATAGAAGAATGCATACTATCAATAGACACCTACAGTGAGGGTAATAATGTGCATATGGTGCATTATAACATCCTTATGCTAGTTTCAAAAACCGAGAAAATAAAAAAATAAAGTGTGGATAATGTTATGACTTAAACAATACAACCATGTGCATTAAGTCAGGTCTTTAAAGGGAAGATTTCACATGTGGGAAACATAAGTGAGAGCATTGTATATTTCACTGTGCGGTAACTCTTTATCTTCCTTCATTTGGTTGACCTGAATCATTGCACCGTAGGTGTCCAATATTGCTCTCTAGGTGGGAGTGATGGGAAAAAGGGAAGATAGGCAATGTGTTGACCATGGAGCAACCTGTGTCAGAGCAGAGGAGACAGGGATGGTTCAGCTCTTGCAATGACCTGTAGTATAAGGATGCATTGCTCATGTTGATAGAACAGCTTCATAAGCACAGCTATATCCATGAAAATCAGGTTGAAGATACATATATTAAAAAAAAAAAAACTGAACCAGAATGCTCAACAAGAAGATAAGCCCAAAGGAGTTGTAGAGTGGGGGAATAAAGTGAAATCAACTTATCTTCAATCCCTCCTTTTACAGACAGGAGAGTGGGTGGAGATATCTTGGGAAGGTGTACAAAAAGTAAAATTTTGTACAATATACAAAACGTACAAATTTGTGTATTTTGTACAATATGCAAAAATGTACATTAAGTATTCTAAGACTTCATATCCTTCCTCTCACTTGGCTGATGATTCTCATCTGGGAACAACTTTCTTGTTCTCTTTTTCAATGAGAAGTGGGTTGACATGTTTGTATTGTATGGTCTAGTCTTTTTTTTTTTTTTTTAATTGGAGTGTAGGTGACTTACAATGTTGTGTGAGTTTCAGGTGTACAGCAAAGTGAATCAGTTATACATATATACATGGCCATTCTATCGCAGATTCTTTTCCCACATAGGTTTTTAAAGAATTATCTGGCCATGATTTAAACTTCTGCAGACTATTTCAAGCTCTGTGATTCAAAGGTTTCCATATTTAAGGTACTGAAGATAACAGCAGTCAAGGTAACAGAACTTTATCTTTTCCTTAAAAGATTCTTCTCTTGTTCCAAAACTTGTGAAATTCCTCTTTGCAGTATCTGGACCCTTTTCTCCTGGTACAAAGGTCAGCAAAAGACCTTGGTACCGAAAGTCTTAAATTGTGCAGGTGCTGCAGATCTCTGCCTTGAGCTGGTCGTGTAAGCAATGTTTGACTAAGGGACTGCACCCATTTCCACTTGATATTTTCCTTTGCATTCTAGATTTGTTTACGAACTGAATACTTGATACTCTACTTGAAAATTTTATAGGAATCTTAATCTCAAATTTTTGTAACTCAACTTTTTATCTCTCCCCTCCATATCCAGTCACAATCATACTTTTTCATCTTCCTCATCTAAACCATTTGCAAAGTTTTAATACTTAACCTCCAAACACACCTTAAATTCTTCCATGCCTTTCTGTATACTCTTTATTCTTGCTTAGAATGTTTTCCCTTCACACTTTACTAACTTAGCTTTTTTCAAGTTGCCGTTAAAACGCTGTGTCCACAATACACATCTAGATAGTGATCATAGAAATTTAATGCAAATGCCATTCTCTACCATTATTTCCTCTCAGAACACTATTTTACTTTATATTTTAATATGTCTATCTGTATATTTATTTGTTTAATATCAGTGTCTTCTGCCAAGCTATAGACTCTATAATAACAGAGATATCCTCTTGTATCTCAGAACTCTGCCCAGGGCTTTCAACATCATAGGATACCAATAACCCTATTTGAATAATGAGCTAATTTTATAACCGTTTTTTTATGTGCAAAGATTATCAGTTTCCTTAATAACTTCATAAAACACCATAACCAAGATTATGAATCACAGTGCATTGTTTGAAAATTGTTTAAAAGTACGTTATTTTTAATTAAACCTATTTCCCTTATATAGTGCTGATTCTTAGAAATAACTTTTTTCCTGCATTATCTGCAATCAGGAGGACATTGCAAATTACATAGTCAAGTGTGAGCCAGGAAGTTTTTTTCCAAGTGTGGCATTTACCAGCTTTGTATTAATTACACACTAATCATCTTAAGTGTTGTATCGCTGAGAGGATGCAAGAACAGTTTTTACTCCCAGATCTCCTTTGTGACATGCCAAAGGTACGCATGGAAAGGCTCCATGTGTAAGTGGTATCCTACACCCAGACCAGGTAAAAAAAAAATGGATATTACCATCTGGCTTTGAATCAGCAACAATAGACCTTGGTACCAGAAGCCTTAAATTCTGCAGGTGCTGCAGATCTCTACATTGAGCTGGTCATGTAGACACAATTCTGTTTATGTCACCAGCCCTAAATGTTGAACTTTCCCACTCTAAGACTCCATGTAATCCAAATACTAATCATAAATGTTACTATTACAAATAAACAATGTTGAAAGATGAGAAATCATTTGTTCCATTGTCTTATGGTTTGGTGATAAGAGTTAAGCATCTGATTAGTCCAGGTCAGCTGGCACCCATACTTTGCAATTGAGAATGGAACTTAGAGCATGCATGGTAATTTAAAAATTCTTTGTATTACTATATTTAAACTTCACATTGATAAGAGGAAGGTACTACACTTTGTTATGATACAGAAATAGACATCAAACTCAGGTTACGTGACTCACTGAGAATCAAATAATAAACAGTGGCACTGGAACTCAAATGTACTCTTTTAAGTCCAGTTTTTTGTTTTATTTTCTATTTAACCCAAACTGGATTGCAAATAGTCTTTCTTCAGATATCTCCTAAGTGTCTTTAAAATAGTTAACAGAATAGAAGTTGGCTACTGTCTGCATTTATATGCCTCATTCACCTTTTTTTTTTTATCTATCCCAAGTACCTTGTGACAAGGTATCCTGTAAATTCTCAAAATTGTATATGTTCCCTCTTTCTTTCCCTTTTATACTAAATGTGAATAATGAATTTCAGGCTATCCATCATCTCATGATCATCACATTCTCCTCAAGCCTTATGGTCTTACATGGTTTTGTTAACTACATTGAAGAGCAGCTTTAGGGGAGTGGAGGAAGTATGTGGAGTTGCCATATCTAATAATTTATCATTGTGGAGAATGGGTTAAGTGTATGCCATAGTGAGGGAACAGAGATGAGCTTTAAAGATCTTGCAAAAGACATTTGCCTCGAGTGTGTGTATGTACACGTGTGTGTGTGTGTGTTTTATGTGTTTCCAAACTATTGATTTCTGTTACTCTACTCTTGTAAGCAGGCACAACTTTGCAACACTTAACTTCTAGCAAGGAGATAGTCATGATTTCTTTGATTACTTAGCCTCAAAAAATCAATATGCAACTTTGGATCTACTCTAATTTAATTTAACTCAGCTGTTATTTATTTTCCCTTCTAGTGACTTAGTGAGACGGTAGAATGGAAAGTTATTTTGCTTACCTATTGGCTTTGAACAGAACATTAAACATCACCAACTAGAACAGAAAGCACAGGATTTAGAATAAAAGGCCATGGGTTTGAGTGCTTCTTTTTACTTATTTATTCACTCATTCCTTTATTTATCCATTCATTCTCATATAAAATGATGAAGAATGATCTCATTAACACAATTACTTGAAAGACATCAGATTGTACAAGTAAAAGGTTTCTGTAAACTAACTGCTTTTAGTTATATTGTTTAATTACAAATGTTTTTCTTCTTGCATAAATAGAGTATCTCCATTGTAATGTGATTGACATGATAGACTCAATACCCCATTTATTTCCTCCTTTCTTTTAACCAATTGAAAAGATGACAAAGAAATACAAAGGCCTCATTATAATGAGAATAAGGGAAAGGACAAAAATAATGGTGAAATTTGTACATATTTCTGGAAAGTATAAATCAGATGGAAACGTGGTTAATGGGAGACATACACCAGTTGAAAAAATAGCCTTGAATACGGACAAAGGCCAAAATAGTCAAATGGGATAGTATCTGCCAGAAGTCTGATAACTCAAAAGTGGTTGTATAATTTCCAGGTTGAAAGAGAAAAGTGGACCAAAAAATAAGGCCTATAAACGAGAAGGTCTAGACCTTATTATCTTTTTCATCATAATTTCTAACATCTATCTATTAATCCAGGAAAAATATTGACATATTCTTCTATAGAGATCTGAATAAATTATCTCAAGATAACTAAGGCAGTTTTTTTTTTTTTTTTTTTGAAGATGCTAGTACTTCAGGACAAAGCCTCCTCATTTATAAATTCCAAAGACTATGCAGCCAGTGTTGTTCTCACACATGACCTCCTGGTAGTTTCCCTGTCCTATTCTTAAAAATGAATAGGAACCCAGAGATTACCAGACATTTGAGGAACTTATTTACAGCAGATTGCCCATGAAATAAACAATGAGAAAAAAATTCACACTACAAGAAACATATAATTCTGGAAACAAAAGGAAAAAAAAATACTCCCAAAGCTACAGAAAAGGATTATTCATAAAAGAACAATCAGAGATGAACCTGATACTGTGCTGCCAAGTTTCCATTACCTTAGGGGGGAAAAAAAATCAGGGCAACATTGTTTTAAAACTTTAGCAACATCAGTATACTTTCTGATGTCTTGAATAATACCTTAAAATTTTTAATCAGTCATCTAACATGTGAGTAGCACAGTTCAGATATCAAAAATATAATTTAGATATTCATAGTATAGCATCCACTATTATAGTGCTTATCTAGATATCTCATCTTCTTCAAGATGGACTTTGCATAGCTTTACAATAAGGGGCAATGTTACAAACACATGGATGGCAGTAGGAAGGAAGAAGGCGTAGTGCTTAAGGACAGGTAATTAGGAGCACATCTGAGTGGACGCAATACTGGCTACCATTAGGAGTGTACATTAATAGGTGAGCAAGTTACTTGACACATGTATCCCCCAGATTACCTGTCTGTAAGATGGGGATAATAATAGTACTAGGCCACAGAGTTTCTATGAGTACTAAATGATTCAATGTATTAATATTAGTAAAATGCTTGGAACAGTATCTGATAGGTAGATAGCACTCTTCGTTGGTTATATCCATGCATATGAAACCTGGTAATTCATCTTTGTCTAAAATTAACATGGCCGCTTTAGCCTTTTTAAATTAGTGTTAGCATCATTTTCTCCATCCTTTTATTCCATCTGTGTCTCTCTATTTAAAATGGGTTTCTTACAGATACTTATCATTGCGTCTTATTTTTTTATAAGCTGTGGTAATCTCTAAGTTGGTATATTTAGAACATGCATTTAAAGTGACTACTGATATAATTTTATTAATACTTACTGTGTTTTTAATTGTTTTCTATTTGTTTTCCTTATTATTTTTTTTCTCTCATTCTCTTCTGCCCTCTCTAATTTTCTTTTCTTTTCTGCTTTTTATTTTATTTTTTTTTAGGGCCACACTTGCAGCATATGGAGATTCCCAGGCTAGAGGTCTAATCAGAGATATACCTTCCAGCCTACATGCCACAGCAACACAGAATCTGATCTGCATCTGTGACCTACACCACAGCTCACGGCAACACCGGACCCTTAACGTACTGAGCAAGGTCAGGGATTGAACCTGCGTCCTTATGGATGCTAGTCAGGATTGTTAACTGCTGAGCCACAGTAGGAACTCTGCCTTCTCTAATTTTAATTGGGTATTTTGTATTACTCATTTTTTCCTCCTGACCCTATCATATTATTATATTGATTTTATAAAAATTTAGTGGTTGTCCTAGAATTTGCCATATACCTGTGCAAGTAATCCAAATCCACTTTCAAATAACACTACACCACTTCAGAAATAGTTCATGTACCTTATAACTGAGTATTTCTAATTCCTCTATCCTAAACTTTATAATGTTGCTGTCATTTATTTCACATATCCATAAGTGATAATCACCAATACAATGATTGTTACTATTATCTTGAACAATTATTTATTAAGAAAAAAGATTTTGTTATACCACATTTATTCCTGCTCTAACACTCTTCGTGGATTTATGTATGTCCTTTTTTTTTTTTTTTTGTCTTTTCTAGGGCTGCATATGGAGGTTCCCAGGCTAGGCGTCTAATCGGAACTACAGCTGCCTGCCTATGCCAGAGCCACAGCAACATGCCATCTGAGCCGTGTCTGCGACCTACACCACCGCTCAGGGCAATGCCAGATCCTTAACCCACTGAGCAAGGCCATGGATCGAACCCCCAACCTCATGGTTCCTAATCAGATTCGTTAACCACTGTGCCACAACGGGAAATCCTGTTCTGGTTTTTGACCTATATAATTTTATTTTTCTCTGAAGAACTTCTTTTATCATTTTTTTTTCTTGGCAAGAAAGACAGTTCTACCAGTGACAAATGCACACAGTTTTGTTTCAGAATGTTTTTAATCTCTTCTTCACTTTTGAAGGATAATTTGCTAGGTTCAGAATACTAGGTTGGTGATTTTTTTCTTAACACTTGAAATATTTTCACCCATTATCTTTTTTGCTCACATGGTTTCTTAAGTCCAAAATAGTTCTTTGCCTTGTTCTTCTGTAGGTTAGGTTTCCTTCATCTCCTGGCCCCAGCTTCTTTCAAAACTTTGTATTTGCATTTTTGCAATTTGAACGTGATACACCTAGGTGTAGATTTTTTGTGTATTCATCCTGGTTGGTGATCTCTGAGCTTCATGGATCCCTAGTAAATGTCTCATTAGTTTTAAAAATTCATTAAGTAATTTTTATTGAGGTATATTCGACATATGTGTAAGTTACAGGTGTACAACATAGTGATTCAAATGTTTAAAGATTATACTACATTTATAGTTATTATAAGATTTTAGTTTATTTATTGCATATGTAACAGTTTGTAACTCTTAACCCCCACCCCTAGTTTTCTCCCCCCACTTAACTCTCCCTACTAGTTACCACTAGTTTATTTTCTATACCTGTGAGTCTGTTTCTTTTTTTGTTATCTTCACTAGTTTATTTTTTAGATTCTACAAATAAGTAATATCATTACAGTATTCTTCTTTCTCTGACTTACTTCACTTAACATAATGCCCTCCAAGTCCATCCATGTTACTGAAAATGGCAAAATTTTATTCCTTTTATGGCTGAGTAGTATTCCCGTGTGTGTGTGTGTGTGTGTGTGTGTGTGTGTGTGTGTATCACATCTTCTTGAGGAATTCATCTCTTTATAGGCAATTAAGTTGCTTCCATATCTTTCCAGTTGTAAATAAAGCTGCTGTGAACATTGGGGTGCATGTATCTTTTTGAATTAGTGTTTTCAGTTTCTTGTTGTTGTTGTTGTTGTTGAAAGCCAGGCATGATGTATTGGGTGAAAGGATCTAAGAAAGGCCTTTGGTGTGAGGTTTTATGTTTATCTGTCTAGGAATTAGGCTCTGCCTACTGTTTGATGTAGATGTAGTGTCAGAAGCTAAAACTTCCTCTATCGTTGTTTTTTGCCTAAATTGTCTTTCAGTTTTCCTATAGACTCTTAAAATAGGGTCTGAAGGTTACAGAAAATTCAGCTGTAATCTCCACTTAGCATATAGGAGTCCTGTTGAGTGAAGTATAGGGGAAGCAATCTGTAGTCTTATGATTAGATCTTAGTCTCAGTAAACCTGGGATGGATAGTTTGCTTCTTTCATATCAAAACCTAGAGTGGGCTAGAGTTATTACCCTTCCCCAGACTGGGTAGGCTTTTGTTAAACCTTAGTTGATTAGGCTCTGATAAAATAGTTCCTCTTGAGGAGAAGTGTTATTAAGGAAGCCTTATTATGGAAAACTATTTTGTCTTATTTCAAAATGGTTGCTTTTCCCCTCTCCCTGCTGGAAGCACAAAGGGATTTCTCTCAGTTCTTTCTTCACAGTGAGATAGTGATAGGGCTCCTGGAAGTGAAATTCCTGAAAGAGTGGGGGCCCCCATGATTGGGCTCCCTTGGATCTAGTCCACACTAAGCCTCCAGCAATTTGTCAGTTACAGTGTAATGTGTTTCTTCTGATACTGGCTTCAGTTTTCGGCTTCTGCTCCTAAGCTTCTTCTCACAATAAGCTGTGATTCTCTGCATCTGATTATCTGTCTCTTCAGTTTCCAGGGCACAATTTTACCCTAAGAACTCAGTTCTCTGATCTAAGAAGAGTTTCTGGCTTTTAGTTTGTTCAGCTCTTTTCTTGTTGTGAGGATGGAGTGATGACTTCCAAGCGTTTAACATGTTGGGCTGGAAACCAAAACTTCAGGCATTGCATCTTAACTTAAAAATCTCTGCCCACAGCAGTTACTCACCATCCTTCATTGCTTCAGGCCCTTTGACAAAGTAAAAATAAGTATCTGGCAAATTGGAAAATAAAGCAATGTATGATTGAGAATGAAAGAAGCAAAAGATAAATACTTCCCTGCTGATTGTCAAACCGTCTATATGCAGTAGTAAATTCATAGAGAGGTCTTAATTTGCCTACTTACTCAAACAATGGTCACTTTTTCCTAGCTTTCATTAGCTTCTTCCTGCAACAGGAGTTCTTCAGTGGCCTTTATTTATAGTCATGTTGCCTGCTCTTCTCTTTATGGGCCAATTTACATCTTTGGGGAGTAGACAGGGAGAATTTCAAAATGATTTAGGAACCAGCTGGATACAGTAACTTGCCATATTTTTTCTCTGCCTATGAAGAGAACATCTGCTAGATATGCTGGGATGGAGTATGCTTTTGTCTTCAGAAGGTATCAGACATCTTCCTGTATTTCCATTCTAATGAGAGTATGTTGCTATGGTGCTTTCAAAAAATCCAACCTGCAAGTAACAATTTGTTAAGACACCATGGCAGAGTGATGTTTTATTTTAAGTTCTTGGATGGAATGCATCTTCATTGCATGAAGAGTGTGGAGAAAATGAACTTAGACCATGCCTGCCATGGCCTTCTTTAGGTTGTTAAATCTCCTGCTGAGAAAACACAGGAAATATTAATAATCTGACAGGAACTGTCAAGGTTCGCATGGTGGTCTTATGCCAAACAGGCTTAGTAATACTTGAAGGAAAATAATCCTATGCAAGCTGGAGAAAAATCTGAGCATGAAATTGTTACCATTTTAAAGTCATTCTCTGAACATTGAAAAATACACCTGTTAGCAGCTAAGATAGTAATTCCCAGTCTTTTTGGTTATAGCGTATTGCTGATAGTTAACTAACTCTATCCCTAACTTTCAATTCTGCCAAATAGTATATAAGGTGTGGACACATTTAAACACATGTATTTGACACATATAGAAATGTGTTTTACAGATTTAAAAATATACCTATATCAGCTCTAGCTTCTGGTAGCTACCATTATATTACTTCTATAAACTCCTTTTATCTTCCACCCCATAATACTATCACAAATGACCAAATACACACTCCTGTTAAAGACAGTCTATTGGGAGTTTCCTGGTGGCCTAATGGCTAAGGATTCTGCATTGTCACTGCTGTGGCTCAGGTTCAGTCCCCTGGCCTGGTAACGTCTGCATGCCACAGGTGCAGCCAAAAAAAAAAAAAAAAGATGTTTTACTGATAGCAACAGTCATCATTTATACCTCTAATTCTTTGGTTATTTCCTGGTCGCTTTAAAATACAGAAATTATTTCTTGTCTACTATATGCAAGTACTCATACAACAACAATTTTTCTTCTGAAAGATCTTTAAATTTCATTCAAATGATAATAAAACTATATACAAATCAATTATATGTACTAAATGAACTTTATCTTCATCTCCACTTACCTTTAGTCCAAGTTACCATCTTTCCTTCTCTGACCTACCGAAATAACCTGCTAACTAATCTTTCCACATATACTTTTGCCCACCTTTGGTCACTTATGCATAGAGCATAATGAGCAATCTTTTTTCAAATAATATGTCTGACCTTGACACTCTCTGCTTAGACCTCACATTGCCTTTCCATCACTCCTTTGATAAAGACTACAAGGCAGGGAGTATCCTAGCCACTGCCTCTGTGCTCTGTATCACTCACTTTGCTTTCTTGCTGCTCAATAGGCTCAAACACCCAGAGGGTCTTTTCATGTGGTTCCCATTGTTTGGAGCCCTTTTTTCTCCTCTCCTTGTCCTTAGTTAACTCCTACTTACCCCTCAAGGGAGTTCTTACTCTGCTTCTTCTCCCTCACCATGGGTCAGATCTCCTATAAAACACTGTCGGCTCACTTACTTTTTCCTCCACAGAATTTACCACTAAGGACTATCACACCATGACAAGAACATGCACCAAACAGATGCATTCGAGACAGGCCTGACATTTAGTTGAGGAAGGCATGCATGTGCAGGGGTAATGTACTCCCAGCACATTTTTTACATGAGTGGACATGTACAGGCATACATTAAGAGGGGGAAAAAGAGATTTGAGAGAAAGAGAAATGCAGAGCTGACACCTTCCTAATTGATGACACATTTTCAAGAACTTAAAATATATACTTATGTTTACACCGAAATGCTGGTGAGATTTATCATTGCAATAGCAGGGAATATATGACAATGACTGTGCATCTTATTTCATATTTATTTTAAAAGTCAATACAGTTGATCCTCATTATTCCAAGTTTCCATAATTGCAAGTTCATCTACTTGCTAAAACTTATTTGAATCCCCAGGTCAATAGTCATTGCACTGTCATGTCATTTCTGGACATGTGCAGGGTTGAAAGAAAATTGAATTGCCCAACATGCCCTTTTCCAGCTGAAGTGGAACAAGAAGATTCTCTGCCTGTTAATTTCAGTTTCCATTCAGAGCTGACCAGAGGCTGGAGACAGTAGGCGGCAGTGCAGTGTGGTGCAAGAAGCTCTTGTTTGGGGGCCAGTTGGAGGGGTTCTTTAGTTGGGTAGCTGCAGGCAAGTAACTCGACACTTCTGAATCTGCTTTTCTCTTTTGTTAAAGAAAGAAAATAGAATCTACCAGAATGAGTTGATGAGTTGTTATGATTTAATCTTAAACTTATGATTTAGATTATAATCTTTGTAAAATATGTGTATATAATCCCCCCCCAGGAGCAATGATTTAATATTTGCTAATTTAATGTTCTTGGCAACTTTCGAGAACACAGCTAACATGAGTAATGTGAATCAACTATATATTAAAAATGAAGTGGAACTTAAAATTTATGGGTCTTAGAAACAAGAAGTCCACAGTCCACAGATTGAAAATTGATGATCTTACAGTCCTTAATTTTAAAATGAAGAAATTTATACCCAGAGATGAAAACAATTTTTTCTGAAGTAACAGAGCTATTCATTGAGAAAAATATATCTAAAACTCAGATCCTGATAGTCCTTTCAGAGCACTGAACTTTCCACAAAATTATACAGGATCTCTCTCTCTCTCTTCAAGAAAGTGGCATCCAAAATAAGAACTGAATAAAAAGAGAAAGGATATTAAACTGTAAGGACCTGTATTTGAGGGAAAGCTGTTTGTAGTCGTGAGACCTTTGATTTCTTATCATCTCAAAATCCCCTTTGTTCTCATACAAAATGAACATAATGACATTTACCTTGAAAGGTTATTATTGTGAAGGTCAAAGAGAGGGATGGTTTTAACAGTTTAATTGAAATATTTAAATGGTAGTGGTGAAAGTCTGATATAAATCAATCTGTTGTATGACTGATGAAAAATAATAACAAGTAGCAACAAGTTTGGATTTGAAACAATTTAAAATCAACATATAAGTCTTTCACCTCTTTAGTCAGGTTTATTCCTAGGTATTTAATTTTGGGGGGTGTGATTTTAAAAGGTATTGTGGAGTTCCCGTCGTGGTGCAGTGGTTAACGAATCCGACTAGGAACCATGAGGTTGCGGGTTTGATCCCTGCACTTGCTCAGTGGGTTAACGATCCGGCGTTGCCGTGAGCTGTGGTGTAGGTTGCAGACGCGGCTCGGATCCTGCGTTGCTGTGGCTCTGGTGCAGGCCAGTGGCCACAGCTCCGATTCAACCCCTAGCCTGGGAACCTCCATATGCCGTGGGAGTGGCCCAAGAAATAGAAAAAAAAAAAAAAAGGTATTGTATTTTTGTATTCCTTTTCTAATATTCCATTGTTACTACACAGAAATGCAACCAATTACCAAATGTTAATCTTTTATCCTGCTACTTGGCTGAATTTGTTGATCAATTTGAGTAGTTTTTGTGTGGAGTCCTTAGGGTTTTCTGTGTATAGTCATCTGCATACAATGACAATTTTACCTCTTCTCTTCCAATTTGGATACTTTTATTTATGTTCGTCTGATTGCTGTGGCTAGAACTTCCAGTACTGTGTTAAATAAAAGTAGCAAGAGTGGGCATCCTTGTCTTGTTCCAGATTTTAGCAGGAAGGCTTTCAGCTTTTCTTCATTGAGTATTATATTTGCTATGGGTTTTTCATAAATGGCTTTTATTATGTTCCCTTTATACCCACTTCGGTAAGAGTTTTTATCATGAATGGATGTTGGACTTTGTCAAATGCTTTTTCGGCATCTATTGAGATGATCTTGTGGTTTTTTTTACTTTGCTTTTGTTAATATAGTGTGTGACATTGATTGATTTGCATATGTTGAATCAACTATAATGGAAAAAATAAAAATCTTTAAAAATCAATTAAAAAGTGAATATTCACTTTTTCTAATTTTTAGAAGTCTTTAAGAAAACTGTTAGTCAAAAGCTAAAATCGCTTTGACCAGCTCCTTTGCATTGTGGTATTTGACATAAAAAAAAAAAAAATTACACTGTAGACTGCTACCTGCCTGGCTCCACACCTATAATCTTGAGCTTAGTGTGTGGCTTCCTGCAATAAATATTATCTTTCCCTGCCTCCTTTGCTGCTAGTTGTAGCCTCATTCCAAATTCTGGGCACTGGGTTTGAATAGAAGTATAAGGTGACAGGAGTTCCTGTTGTGGCGCAGTGGTTAACGAATCCAACTAGGTTGGGGGTTCGGTCCCTGGCCTTGCTCAGTGGGTTAAGTGTGTTGCCCTGAGCTGTGGTGTAGGTTGCAAACGCGTCCCACGTTGCTGTGGCTCTGGAGTAGGCTGGTGGCTACAGCTCTGATTTGACCCCTAGCCTGGGAACCTCCATATGCCACGGGAGTGGCCCTAGAAAAAAAGGAAAAAAAAAAGTATAAGGTGACAGCTTCTGGGAAACCTCTATAAAAGAGAGTAAATGCAGATTCTTTGCTCCACCTGCTCTCCTTTTGTAATCTCCTTGAAAGTGGAATATGGAGACATGATCAGCTCCATGGCCATTCAAACAGTGTGGCCCCATAGGACCTGATGCATGTAAGGGCCCCATACTTAACTAATTGCCCTACTCTAGCCCTCCAGACATTCTTAATTTTATCCTTGAGCTTATGCTTTACAACTGAAGTCCCTTGGGACAGTGGATGCTTGTTTTTAAGCACAGGAGATACATGTAATATGTATTTCATGTCTTCATTATTTCCTCTTATATCACATTCTCAATACCCCCTGAGATGAGAATTCTTAAGGACAGTATGTGGGAGTTTAGTGAGATGCAAAGTGAGTACAAGGTAAACATGTTACACATTTGACTAAAAAAGCAGTAACTGTTGTCAGTTCCAAGAGATGATGCTTTGTATTTGAAGAAAACTTGCTTCTAACTTAGGAAGAAGGCAATTGTTATACCAAGAAACACAAAGGAGAGGGATCTCTACCACATTCTTTCTTACTTGTGTCCTTAATTCCGTGTATTAGCCAACCACATATGCTAAAAATGATGACCTGGAAGGAAAGGAAAAGATAGGGCAACTCACAGTTGCTCTTCGTTTTTATTCTTTTCTTACTGATTAGTCAGATGAAGGTACAGAGTCGTGGGAGATTGTGTACATATAGGAAATGAAATAAAAATTTGAATTTGTTTTGTGCAGTGTCCTCAGCATTCTGGACATGAGGTATGAAATATTAATTGTATATTTGGCTACTGCATGTATGAGTTAAATGCTTTTATATTTCCATCTAAAACTAGCATCATACAATATAAAGGTAAATGGTAAAATATATGCTAATACAAATTTTCAACTTTACTTAGAATATCAGTAAGAAACTTTTAAAAATACCCTAACAAGCTAAGAAAGAAACTGCAAAAGAAATAAGTGACGTTTTACCTTTTAGTACCTTTAACAGTATCCCTTTTTGTTTTTTAAAGCAGAAGTCCCATATACTTCTTTTGCTGTGTACTCCAGGAAATTATATAGCCAGCCCTGCATGGAGATGATGGCTAGAAATCCTTTTCAGTCCATGGGATTGAGGGCCAAACACTAGCAGTGGCAGAAAGGAAAGCTGGAAGCAGGCTGGGTTCCATATGACTGCCAAGAATTATAAACTAGCCATGGGCTGCTCACATCCAGATTTCCCAGAATGAGACATAAACTTCTATCCTGTTTAACCAACCATGCAGGGGAGGTTCTGTTATTCTGTAACTGTTATAAGCACTGAATTGAAGAAAAGGAATTTTCAAAGGAGCATATATCACTGTCATGCATTTTGCATTACAGACACTGTCATAAACTTGACAAAAAAAAGATCTTGAAAATAATGGTCACAGAGATGAGTGATCAGGTTCATAATGAGACTTAAATGACTGATTAACTACCTTGAATCTGTGCATGTTTTTCTGTACATTCATTTACTTCTTGATTTACAAAATCTAAATGGCCCTAAACAAAATGATTTATTCAGAAGAAGATCCTTGAATTAAATCAGTATTGGCTTCTTTTTCATCAAAGGTATATTTTTTCTGTTTGTATTATTTGAATATATTCATAACACAGGGGAAACCACTATGAAAATAAAGTGACATCGAAGGCCTTGTCCTGGTGCTAAAAAGAATATCTTCTAGTGAGAAACAGGCAGGAGAACATCTAGTGATACATGCAGAGCAGAATGGAACAGTCATTAGTTTTGTGATGCAAGAACATGCCATGGAAATAATTGCTTTACAAGTAAGAGGATAGGGGAAATTACATGGGTCAGTAGCATTAGAACCATGAATTGTAGAATCAGTGTGATGCTACAGAAAAAGAAAATGAAGGGCATTTCCAGACTAAAAAAATGAGTAACCGAATGTTGTACAGATATGAGTTCACCAGCCAGAGCAAGTCTAGTAGTACTTACGGAAGGGAATTATTCTGATTTATGTATTTATTTTTTCTATAAACTCAATGCAGATATATTCCTGACTGACATCAGAATGCAAAAGGGTATGTCGAAAATAGAAGGTTTTGAAACAAATAGATGGCTGAGAATGGAATTTAAAATACTTATTTTGGTTCTTTTATTCATTAGAATATGGTTTCCATTAAAATAAAGCTAAAAATAAGAGTGAATCAAGTGAAGAGATGCTGTAGCAGTGTACTCTCTTGATCCTTTAAAGAGATAAAATTCATGAGCCAATAACATTTAGGAAGATCTCTCTCAAATACCATTGAAAATAGATTAAAAGAGAACTAAGACTGAGTTAGACCAATTGGGCATGCAAATTCAAAATCGGGCTAAAAGATGACAGGCTTGACTCATCACAGAGCAATGGAAATGAAACTGAAAAAAAAAATAACTATATTTTCAAAGGAATATAATTTTAGAGAAATATATTCATGTATTGATTGCTATACTTCTCCCTTGGAAACATATTATAAATATAACCACATACTGAGTGATCAAAGTTGTTTTCTAATGAAATAAAGAAATAAAAATAAATTAATAACTGAGTTCAGCTTTTTAATATTAATTTATTTTTCCTTAGGATTATTCTTCATAAATGTTATTTATGCTCATGGTTAAAAGTAGATAGCTCAAAATGAAATGTAGTTGCAAGTGCATGTTTATAAGTCAGGACTTTATTTTGCCATCAAGTTAATGATACTAGTATTTGTGTTCCATAAATCAATGAAAATATGAATAACAATTAAAATATGAATCAGTCCACCTCTCATGAAATTTAATGACTAGATTCAATGTTCGCTTTAGCAAGAATGCTCTGAGTAAGGACGTCAGCAACGGCATTTCTGGAGTTCCTGCCTTGATCCAGGTCTATGGTTATTACACCATACCGTCATTATCCCTTTTATTCTTCCAGAGCATTGTGAAGGTAAATGGGACTTGTGGTACTAACCAGAAAGCACTAGCTCAGTGAAGTGAGTTAGCTGCCCAAGGCTGCATAACTAGGATATATTTAAATCTAAGTCTGTCCGTTATGGTAAAAAGAGGAGCTAGGGAGGCACACTGCCATCCAGGCAGAGCAAGTGGCATTAATCATCTGTGGAAGAGCTTGTGAAGTCTTAGATGAATCAAGTTTGTGAAGACTAAAAAGTCTTGTTATTTCATCTACAACTTCAATCAAGTTTCAGTATGCACTACCAACCCTAGCAACCAGTAAGTTCCACATGAAGCCAATGGAAAAAGAGATCATGAAGACAGATGGAGCCTCTGGACCCATGCACAATTATTGCCTTATGTTCTTTTTATGATCCCAGTAAAAATAGGTCAGCTTAGCTGTCTTACTCAGCTGAAAATGTAATAAATGTTTACACAATTCATCACTTAAAGAATCTAAATTTAATTTCCTACTTGGACTCCTGTCTGTAATAAAAATATGGAAGAAACAGCCTGTGTTATTTACCTCTTGAGAATGACATGTTATAAAGTGGGATCTTTGAGATAGTAAGCATAGATGTTTCCATAGATTTTTGCTCAAATCACTGCAGCTGTCATAGTCATCAGTATAGATTGATTTGACCACATGATCAATCTTGCCTATTTGTCAACCAGCTTCATCTGTAAAGGTCATGAAAATCACCTACTTTGTCATTATGGTGTCTAGTTATCGAAACACTCTTATTACCACAGCTCATTAAAATGACATTTAATTGACCTTTACAGAGACAGCAGGTTTTGGAGATAGGTAACTAAAATTTAAAAAATTTTTTTAAATGAAAGAGAATGTTAGAATCAGAGGTTTCATAGTAAAGTATTATTTTAAACATCCTTCATTGACAAAATGTTAAACTTTGAGGGTTTCATACCTTAGCCATGCCCTGATTACTGAACTGTCTATGTTTAAGATTAACTTTTGTCTTAAAACCATTCTTGACTCTTCAGATATTTATATTCAAATGTAACTTACTATGTTAAAACATTCCCCTTTGGAAAAGCTGAGTACTGAGTGTTCTGGTAATGCATAGTTTGATTAGAAAGAACATTTAGAATTTATGTAAAGTAGAATAAAGGTAGAGAAGTAACAAGTAAGGAATTTTTAGAATAATTTTAAGGGTGGAATTTGTCTCATAATTGTTTCTAGAGTCTTTGCCTTCTTTTAATAAAAGAAAATAAATCCTAATAGGTATTCATTTTATTATATTTTACTTCATAATTTATTTCATTTTTTCATTTTAACAAAGTTAATGCCCTAAAAGTATAGGAAAACTGACAACTGCGTGTACAAAATGTGATTACAAGTGACTGTTCCTGAAGGAAATATGTTTTCCTTATGTTGAGATACATTTTTGATGTGGTAAATACACATATTAACAGTTAAATTTATGTTATGTTTTAAGCATTAGCAGAGAATCACTTAAAAGGAAGAAAAGTAAATATTAGTTATGTAATGGACATGAAAAATAAAAAAAATAAGAATTGTTCTTGGAGTAAGACATTTGATCGTTGCAGCTGAAGAGGAAGCAGGCAAAAATGCCCATCTCCTAACTTTTCTCTGAAAGTGGTCTGACTAAATACTTTATAAGCTATGGACTATTAACTTTCTTTTTAATGTCACTTGCTCTATTCTAGGACTTTCTGCCTCTCTTTAAAGGTTATAGGAGTTCCCATTGTGGTGCAGTGGTAATGAACCCAACTAGTATCCATGAGGACTCAGGTTCGATCCCTGGCCTTGCTCAATGGGTTAAGGATCTGGCATTGCCATGAGCTGTGGTGTAGGTCACAGACACAACCTGGATCCCATGTTGCTGTGGCATTGGCTGGAAGCTGCAGCTCAGATTTGATCCCTAGCCTGGGAGCCTGGGAACTTCCATATTGGCCCCCCTGATAGCTACTGACAAAGGAAGAGCCTTTTTGTTGTGGTTGTTCCAAACCTTCCCACTGCCCCTGGGTCAAAATAACTATCTTGGATACTGCTCTGCTGCTTTAGCATCCAAACTAAAACTTGAACTTTCAGCTTTAGCATAGCAGCATGTTTAGGCAGTTTTGCAGATACTGAGGCAGGAGAAAGGCAGAGAACCTTAGTTGTTCCAAGTGCCACTCCCAAACCACAGCATGACTTGTGCCCCAGACTCTGCTCCTATGTCTTCTCATGGTGAAATTAGAGCTCCTAAGAATCACTCCTACTTGTTCTCACCTGTGCTGCTCTTTTCACCACTGATTTTTATTGGCTATGGTTTTATCTGGTTTTATTAACCTACAGATATGATTTTCTGTCTGCCTCTCCCTTTCTGTCTCTTTGTCTTTTTCTAAAGAGTTATTCATTCTAAAAAGGTCTTTTCTATCATTTACTATGCTTTTAGGTAGAAAGGATAATTGATGTTCATGCACTTAATGTTCAGATCATCATCTCTACGGTAATTTTAAAACAAAATGTTCATTTTAAAACAAAATGTTCAAGTCATGGTGGCTATTCAAGGTTCTTTAAAGGACCAGGGTCTCACAGTTCAGTTTTTTTTTTCACATTGGTTTTGTTGAATCTCCCCCACCCATTCAGACACCAGAAAGGTTTTGTTGAATTTAAATACTCATTTCCAACTCATCCTAAATACATTTTAAGGGAAATAAGCAAGTTTAAGACATCTTTGACTGTTTCTTTTCATACTTCCTACAACACTTTTCAAAATGTCTTGCCTGGTGGGGAAAAATATTATTCTGAACATATTTAAATCTAATATAACCTTGGATATAAAGTCTTATGTCCTTGTACCAAATTGGAAGTAGGACTACTTTTTCAAAGAGATTAAAATTGGGTACTTACTGTAATAATCTTCCTTAATCTTTTTTTGTTTTGTTTTGTTTTTAGGACCATACCTGCAGCATATGGATGTTCCCTGGCTAGGGATTGTTGAATCAGAGCTACAGCTGCCTACGCCACATCTATAGCAATGCAGGATACAAGCTACAACTGCGACCCTAACCACAGCTCATGGCAACGCCAGACCCCTAACCCACTGAGCAAGGCCAGAGATCCAACCTGTTTCCTCATGGATTCTGGTCAGCTTCATTACCACTGAGACGCAACAGGAAAACAGGAACTCAAATCTCCCTAATCATAATCTCAATAGAATCATTAGGTTGGTTCAGTTGCAACTCCTGTGTGCTCCCTAAAACATAGGAGCTGCTGTTAATCCTGACACCCTCTTGTTTGAGATTTGCTCTAGCCTTATGCAAATTATTTCCATTTCATTCTCCAGATTAGCACAGTGTTTGCAGACTGTATGGTCTCTCCAAGTGTATGGGAAAGAATAGGTGGTACACTGACAGAAGGAAAAAAAGGGAAAGTTTTAAAAATAAAGAAATACTTTCATAGAAACATAACTGACTCAAAGTGATGGGCTTGTATTTTTACAAGCTTTGTAAAACAAACCTGTGTTTTTCATGTGAATAATTTTGCATTACCGCAAAAAAAAAATCTGGTCACTTTATCAATTGACCTGATTTCAGATGCCTAAAAGCTTGCTTCAGGTTTTCATTAGAGAAGAGAGAAATAAATAGAAAACAAAAGCTATAACAATATTCATTGTCAAAAGTATTTATTGAGTATTTTTCTGTAAAGCACTGAGGAGGTACCTAATTCTTTTGCTAATAAACGTGCAATCTAGTGCATTAGGAGTAAATAAAAAATTGGTGGTTTATTATGCATCTTAGGAATTTGTATGAGAACTAACTTTAATTACACTGTTTAATAACATGTTTCCCTGTTTACTCAGGAACATTCCTTTAGAAACAATAATAGTGTTCTTATCTAGACAATGATCATGAGTCATGATGGTGACCTTGAGTATTGCCAAACCAGAGATAGTCATACCTGGCACAGTTCACTAAATGATTTGAATTAAAGGAAGGACAAAGGAGGTCGATTAGGCATTATTTTAGTTAACTCTTTCTAGTTTATGCCACAGGATATGTGGAGGATTTCTATGGTCTCTAAAATATGCAAATTAAGCAGTTCAAGTTGAGAAATTGCCAAATGTGTCTTAGGTTTAAAGGTAAACATAAATTTCTTACTAATGGCCTTTTTTAAAAATATATCTACTATTTACCAGGACCAAGTATAAATGAAGAAAAGATATTTATAAACTCTTTTTGTCTGGTTTTTCTAGATTCATTATCTCCTGAAACTTGAAGTTCTATTTTATGAATTAAAAACATTTATTTTCAATAAAACTGACTCTCAGGTTGTAAGAGTGATAGAAAATTGCATATAAGTTATATAATTTTTAAAAATGTCATACAGATATCATTTTCCTTGGCTCCTAGATCTATATATATCACACTTTTCCTCTAAAATTAGGAAAAAAAGAAAAAGAGGCTGCTCTATTCACAAAACAACTCAATTTTAACCAAGCAGGGTAGAACTGAATCTTAAGTCAGAAGGTCTCATCTATCATGTACCTTATTCCATTTCAAAATTTAACTATATAAGTACTACTTTTTATTTAATAAGGAATAAATCAGAGTTTCTGAGTGAAGAAAAATAAGGGAAAAAAGGAAATTTGGCAAAAGAAGGAATTACCCCTCTTCTTTATCCTTCTTCAGCATATTTTATCTTAGTCTCTGAGCATTAATTGTACAATATCCTTTGTGCTTTTTTTAAAGTTCTTGGTTTTTCCCCTTTTCTGCATATTGTGCCTAAATTAGAATATAAGTTGAGTAATGTAAAATTAAAATATCCTAAATTCATGATTTGTTAGCATCTGTGTTAATTAATTTAACACATTTGAGAACATTTATGTGAAGTAATATTAGCCAAGTCTAACATAGAGATGAGTGTTGAAATTAAGAGCAAAGGACTTCATAGATCTAGAACAAATAATTTTAAAATTTGTATAGAAACACAAAATTCCCCAAATAATCAAAATAATCTTGCCAAAGAAGAATAGAGCTGGAGGAATCACATGCCGTGATTTCAGACTATGCTCTAAAGCTACCGTAATCAAAACAGATGGGTACTGGCACTAAACAGAAATATAGTTCAGTGGAGTGGAATAGAGAGCTTGGAAATAAACCCACCCACTTATGGTCATTTAAATAACAAAGGACATAAGAATGTACAATGCAGAAAATACAGTCTCTTCAATAAGTAATGCTGGGAAAACTGGACAGCTACATGAAGGAACTCTACCAAATATTCTGTGATGGTCTGTTAGGGAAAAGAATCTGAAAAAGAATGAATGTGTGTACGTGTATAACTGAATCACTTTGGTGTACAGCAGAAATTATCACAACATTGTAAATCAACTATACTTCAATAAAACTTTAAAAATGAAAAGAACATTCTCTAACACCATATACAAAAATAAACTCAAGATGAATTAAGGACCTTAATTAAAACTGGATACCATAAACCCCCTAGAGGAAAACAGAAATGACACAGTCATGGACATAAATCACAGCAATATTCTTTTTGGATCCATCTCCTAGAGTAATAGAAATAAAAATAAAAATAGTACCTAATTAAACTGAAAAGACTTTTGCACAGAAAAGGAAATCATAAACAAAATTAAAAGACAACCTACAGAATGGAAAAATACTTGCAAATGATATGAGCAGTAAGAAGTTGATAACCAACAAATAAAATATCTCATACAACTGAACCTAAAAAAAAAACTTGATATAAAAACTAGCAGAAGGAATTCCTGTCATGGCACAGTGGTTAACGAATCCGACTAGGAACCATGAGGTTTCGGATTCGATCCCTGGCCTTGCTCAGTGGGTTAAGGATCTGGCGTTGCCGTGAGCTGTGGTGTAGGTCACAGATGCAGCTCGGATCTGGCATTGCTGTGGCTCTGGCATAGGCTGGTGGCTACAGCTCCGATTAAACCCCTAACCTGGGAACCTCCATATGCCACAGGTGCAGCCCAAGAAGACAAAAAAATTTTAAAAAAGTGAAAAAAACTAGCAGAAGAACTGAATAGATGTTTTTCCAAAGAACAAAAGAAGATAACAGGCACATGAAAAGATGCCCAACTTGTTAATCATCAGAGAAATGCAAGTCAAAACTCTAATGAAATATTACCTCACACTTGTCTGAATAGTTATCAAAAACAACACAAAGACAAATGTTAAGGATGTGGAGAGAAGGGAAACTTCTTACATTCTTGGTGGTAACATAAATTGGTGCAACCATTCTGGAAAACAGAATGTAGGGTTCTCAAAATACTGAAAATAGAACTACCATATGAACCAGCAATTCCACTCCCAGGTGTATATCTGGAAAAAAACAAAACAAAACAAAAAAACCCACTCATTTGAAAAAATACAGGTACCCAATGTTCATGGCAACACTATTTACGATAGCCAAGACATGGAAGCAGCCTAAGTGTCCATTAACAGATGAATGGATAAACAAGTGAATGGATACAGATACACACACACACACACACACACACATGGAATACT
The DNA here is from genome assembly GCF_016906955.1 of Phacochoerus africanus. Taxonomy (NCBI): domain Eukaryota; kingdom Metazoa; phylum Chordata; class Mammalia; order Artiodactyla; family Suidae; genus Phacochoerus; species Phacochoerus africanus. The sequence goes on along the minus strand of NC_062553.1, from coordinate 98,429,677 downwards.
GCTCAGCCATGGAAAAGAATGAAATTTTGGCATTTGCAGCAACATGGTAGACTTGGTTGGTATCATGCTAATTGAAATAAGTCAGAGAAAGACAAATACTCTATGATATCACTTATCTGTGGAACCCAAAAAGCAACAAATAGTGAATATAACATAAAAGAAGCAGACTCCCAGATAAAGCAAACTCATGGTTACCAGTGGGGAGAGGGAAGAAAGAATGGGCAATATAGGTAGGAGTGGATTAAGTACAAACTCCTAGGTATGAAATAAACTACAAGGATATACACCATGGAGAATATAGTCAGTATTTTATAATAACTGTAAATGGAGAATAACCTTTAAAATTGTGAATCACTATACTGTACACCTGTAACTTATGTAATATTTAACATAAACTATGCTTCAGTAAAAAAAAAATTGAATCCTGTTAGGAAAGAGTAAAAAAAATAGGACCCTGAAATCACCCAGACTTGAATCTGAAACCTGACTACAGCTTCTTGATTTACGTCAACCTGAAAAAGTTTGCTTATATTCCCCAAATCTCTGTTTCTGCTCTTAGACAATAACAGCAACATTTCCTAGCTTGTGTCATCAGTGTGAGGATCTCAACATGTATCATATATAAATTCCTCAGTGTTTAACCAAATAAAAACTCAATGGATCTTAGTAATTTTTTTTTATCTTTTGTCTTTTGTTGTTGTTGTTGCTATTTCTTGGGCCGCTCCCACGGCATATGGAGGTTCCCAGGCTAGGGGTCGAATCTGAGCTGTAGCCACTGGCCTACGCCAGAGCCACAGCAACGCAGGATCCGAGCCGCGTCTGCAACCTACACCACAGCTCACGGCAACGCCGGATCGTCAACCCACTGAGCAAGGGCAGGGACCGAACCCGCAACCTCATGGTTCCTAGTCGGATTCGTTAACCACTGCGCCACGACAGGAACTCCAAGGATCTTAGTAATTTTTAAAATTCTTGTTGTCTGTTATTTTATCACTTGTTATATAATGAATTGAAGATGTCCATATAAGTGATAGGTGTATACACACACATTTTTAAGATATTCAAAGATTTATCGCTGAATACATATTTTGAATTTAAGCTCTCATCATTGGCTACACACACCAAGAGCCCTATTTTACTCTGGGAAATAGAACCTACCTGCCAATACAGGTTTTTCATGGACTTAAAAACTATTTTATAACGTGATCCTCAGCATTGCACTTGGAGATAACTAATCCCTTCTCATATCAGTCATTATTCTCTTTGGCTGATGTTTCTGGGATCAGCCCCATCTTGTTTCCCGTCTCAATATTCAAACTAACTTTCTCTTTGTGTTCATTTCCATTTCAGTTTATGTCTGCACAGTTTTTCTTTTCCCATCTGATGTTATCTGAGACCCTGGGCCCTGGCTTAGATTTCTCCCTGAGTAATCATAACCACTGTCCCTTGATCTATACAAAAGTGCTAATTGGGATTTGTTGTACTTAGTTTAGTCCCATCTGTTACACCCACCTGGTAAAATTGCTTTCCAGATTTGGACAGATCCTGATGATTCCTCCTGCTGCAGTCCATGAAAACATGAGTTTACATCAATATATGCCCACATCCCACATGCGGGATCACCACAGATTAAAATGGAACTCCATCAGCAGGAACACTATGACAATTTACTCCACCATTCTTTTCTGGTCCTAATAGTGATTTTAAAATGAAGGATGTCTATTTTTATCAGAGTTAATGATAAATAAAACGATTTCAGTATTTTAAGGATTATATAATAATTAGCCTAGCACATTAGTAAGCTATTACTCTTTAGGAAATGGGACAATTTGCCATTTGTTTTTATCTCTCCACCATGGAAATTAAATGTTACTCAGGCCAGATATAGTATATAGATTGCCGTGTTCAACCATAGTTCTGTTTGAACAACGTACACTAAAATGAAGATCAGTGTTATAAAATATAAGGTGGGAGTAAGTAGAGAAAATAATTTGCAGATTAAAAAAAAAAAACAGAGTCCATGGGTTTTAACTAATTTTGTCACATAATGAGAGCTAAATCATTGTCTCAAATTCAGTTCTTTTCAGTCCTAGTCTGGAAGTCTTTATCTCTTATGTGCTCACTCAAATGGAACAAATAATGTATCTTATTTTCTACTATTTTAATGATGGAAGGTAAATAGCATAGGGAACACAAAGTCTAAATTTAAGGGCTTTTTTTTGTTTGTTTGGCAGAATTGGTCTGTGACCAGACTGGTCTCGTTTTGTTTTTGAGCATTTAGATGATGCAGACTATGTATAAACAAATGCCTATAAAATGTGAACTTTCATTGTAAAGAAATTGCAATTTTAACTCAATAATCTTCTATGTCCAAAATTTTTATTTAATTTTTGGAAAAAAATTGCTCACCAGATTGACATAGTATAAAACAATAATTTAGTAACTGTTTAAACTATGGCATGAAATTAACTAATTTAAAAACATTCAAAGACACTGTGCTGAAATTGGATGGATTACGGAGTTTCGGCCAGGTCCTTAACTGAACCTTCAAGAAGTCTGTGCAACAAGTGGCTTCACCCAGAGTGTCCAGCTGCCTAATGATATCTAGAGGGATAAACCACCTGTGGCACAAGCCTCACACATCTGTCACTTTGCAGTATTCCAGCTGGAATTCCTTTCTGGCGAGTTCCCCCTTTTGTTGTCCCTTACTTCCTGCTGGAAGCTTAGCCCACTTGTTTGTTGGCATTTATCCTGGAGCTGAAATTTCTCTCCAAAGTTTACTTCCCTCAACTCTGGGTTTTGTTTAGGTCTGATTCACTAGGCTGTACACAATGACAGCCTTCCCTTCTTCATGTATTCATGTAACCAGATGGAATCCATTTTCCAGACATTCTCATTGACCTGGAATTCAAAGAACAGACATCACCCCCACCAAAAATAAATAAATAAATAAATAAGTGCCCTCTGAGCCCTCACCACCTTCCCCCTGCTCTCATAGTCAGGCACTTTGGCTGATGTTTCTGGGATCAGCCCCAATAAACAGAACTTATCTGGGGCCCAGAATCTGGTCAACAGATGGAGGCTGCTTCCATCTCAGATGAAAGCTACTTAGAGCCTTTTTCTCTTCTGTTCTTCCTTGGGCCTTCTCTCTATTTTCAAATCAACTGTACCTTCTCTTTTGCACCTTTATTAGGATAGAATCTATGGTATTTCTAGACACAAGGAGAACCACAGAAACGTTAAAGATAGGTCACTACTCTCTATCCCAAATCCCAATCATGATATTTTAAGAGAGGGAAAAAAAAAACAAAAAAACAGGGAAACACCAGTATAACTGAAGACTTTAAATTTGCTATGTACCATGTCTAGTGCTGCATATACATTTTACCTTACAGAATTTTCCTATTGGCTAAATGAAGGAGACATACTATTTAATTTCTTATTACATAGAGTTAACTCAGCTTGAGACAGTTTAAAAAGATTTCATTTACCAAAAGTTACTTATATATGAGTGTGCTTGAATATAATTTTGACTTTTGTTGCTTTATCATGTGTATTTTTCATATGTCAATTACAGAAAAATTTATCCATTCTCACTAAGTGTTCTTCCTCTATAAAAACAAATCATGGTTAAGTTTGCTCAGATATTTAACAAAGTATTAACCCATCATCTTATGTTTCAAGTTATACCTCCTTATCCCACTGCTCAAGTACTTGCTTCTTCCAGTATACTCTGTGCTATAATTTCTGGGGTTAGTGAAATAATATATATATATCTCCAACTAAATGTTTATTATTCAAGGAGTCTAATATTTTTGGTTAGCCTATTTTTAAAACTGAAAAAAACGTGTAAGATTGCACAATGATTCAAAGATTTGAACTGTTCCAAATCCAGGTGAACTTCAATCATTTTCTCTATAATTCAAAACAGATGATTATATTGGAACATATGAAATATGATGTATAGTTGAGTGCAAAAGAGGTAAAAGGGCTACACAAATCATTATAATTAATACATGAAATTTTAACAATATTTTACATATCATTTTGTCTTTTTTTTTTGTCTTTTTGCTATTTCTTTGGGCCGCTCCTGTGGCATATGGAGGTTCCCAGGCTAGGGGTCGAATCGGAGCTGTAGCCACTGGCCTACACCAGAGCCACAGCAACGCGGGATCCGAGCCGCGTCTGCAACCTACACCACAGCTCACGGCATCGCCGGATCATTAACCCACTGAGCAAGGGCAGGGACTGAACCCGCAACCTCATGGTTCCTAGTCGGATTCGTTAACCACTGCGCCACGACGGGAACTCCCATTTTGTCTTTTAATAAGAAAAGTTGTTTCAATATGTTATTAAAAGAATTATCAACAGAACATAAAAAGCAAACAAGTAAATAATAAATCCATCCATCTCAAGTCTATTGACCTGGCAATCAAGGAAACACTGACAATGAAGAAATTCTTTTAAGGTGAAACAATCAAAGATTTGTAAGCTCCAGGAATAGGAACAGTGTTTTTCTAATTCAGCATTGAAAACAGGCTCTTTGGATAATATGAAATATGTCCATCAGTACATATATAGTCAGTTGCAAGTCCCATTTTTCAATGATTAGAAAATTGTCTTCAGTCACATCAAGTAAGGGTCTGTCAAACTGAGTCACTTGAAGTTCATGGTTCTGGATCATCTTCACATGGCTAACCAAGCGTGTTGAAACACCATATATGGGCTTAATATCTTCTGTATGAATATGGCTATAAGCAGAAAATTTGTCTTTTATGATAGGTATTTCCATCTTTAACATCTTGGGATACTCCAAATACTATTAATTATATATATTAATATATATAATGTGTATTGTATAATATACATTATATATAATTAATATATATACACATACATGAAAAGACCATAAAATGATAAAAATACAAAATAGTGGCATTCCCGTCGTGGCACAGTGGTTAACGAATCCGACTAGGAACCATGAGGTTGCCGGTTCAATCCCTGCCCTTGCTCAGTGGGTTAAAGATCCGGCATTGCTGTGAGCTGTGGTGTAGGTTGCAGATGTGGCTTGGATCCCGTGTTGCTGTGGCTTTGGCATAGGCTGGCAGCTGCAGCTCCGATTCGACCCCTAGCCTGGGAACCTCCATATGCCGCGGGAGCGGCCCAAGAAATGGCAAAAAGACCAAAAGAAAAAAAAAATATAGTGACTTTTACAAAGTAATGTATTACAAACAAAAAAAAATAATGTCCACAATGTATTATTTTTATTATTGTTATTGTTGATGAATTTGTTAATTATTGTTACCATACTTATCTCTGAAAACATAGAAATTCAATCTTGTTTGAAAGAGCGATGATCTTAAATATTATTTTTTTTTCTTTTTATGGTCGCATCCATGGCATATGGTTCCCAAACTAGGAGTTGAATCAGAGATGCAACTGCCAGCCTATGCCACAACCACAGCAACACCAGATCTGAGTCATATGTGCAACTTACATATACCACAGCTTTTGGAAACACAAGTAAGATTTTTAACCCACTGAGCAAGGCCAGGAATCAAATTGAACCTTCAACCTCACAGAGACTACATCGGGTCATTTAGCTGATCAGCCATAATGGCAACTCCTTGATTTAGTTTTTTTAAGCTTCTAAATCTAAAATGCATCAGGGAAGAAATTTTGCAGTCTCTGTGGAATTTTTCTTGGAATGGGATAATAGTTTAAAAAAATGAACCTGTATAAAACATTTTTAGTTTACATAAGATAAAGATGGACATACCATGTCACACTTAGAATTTCAATGTGCTGAATGAAAATTCATACTTAAGGTGTGTATATATAATTTTTCAACTATTATTATTTTTTTTCAGGACCATACCTGTGCATATATGGAGGTTCCCAGGCTAGGGGTCAAATCAGAGCTGTAGCCACGGGCCTATACCACAGCCACAGCAATGCCAGATCTGAGCCACATCTGCAACCCACACTATAGCTCATGGCAATGCCGGATCCTTAACCCACTGAGAGAGGCCAGGGATTGAACCTGTGTCCTTAGGGATCATAGTCAGATTTGTTTCTGCTGAGCCACAGCCGGAACTCCTTTTTTTTTAAATTTTTGCCTTTCTTTTTTTCAGCTACTATTTAAGAGGTTCTTCCTTATGAACATCTCCTAAGTACTCTGTTTCTACAACATTCACTTCTTTTAAAGCACATTTTCTTTTCTATGATAATTTTCTCCTTGGCCACTAAGATTGTGATTCCTATATCTGAAGACAGAGGGAAGGAATGCAATTTAGAGATTAACATTCTCAAGGCTTATACTAATTAGCTAAAGTTACAGATTTGCAACTCATAGGAGACTTAGCTCACAAATGGAACACCCTCACTTATAAAATGTACTAGTAAAATTGAATGATCATCACTTAGAATTAATATCTAATCAAGATATAATTATATCAAAATCATGTATAGTAACATATCTTTCCTGAGTTCTAGCTTTTATTATGCTAATTATAAATTATTGTTGTGTCTTAACCTTATTCAGATTCTTTGTACCATCAGAAGCTTTTCCTCTCTGTGTTAAAATAAAGCAAAACAAATAATTCTGGAGGCTACTTAATTAGTCTTTTTACCTTTGCAAAATTAAAGAGTATATTTTGGTCAGTAGATTTACTTAGACACATCAGCCTATTGGTCACTCGTATGTCATCTTTGGAAAAATTGTCTATTCAGATCCTCTGCCTATTTTTCAATCATATTTTTTGGGGGGAAGTTGAGTTACATGATTTCTTTATCTATTTTGGGGATATTAACCATTTACTGGATGTATCATTTGCAATTATCTTCTCCTACTCAATAGGCTACATTTTCATTTTGTTGTTGGTTTCCTTTGCTGCGAAAAAACTTTGCAGTTTGATGTAGTTCCTTTTTGTTTTTGTTTTCGATTTTGTTCCCGTTTCTGGAGGAGATGGATACAAAAAAATATTGCTAAGATCAGTGTCAAAGAGCTTGCTGTCTACATTTATGGTTTCAGTTCTTACATTTATGTCTCTAATCAATTTTGAGTTTGTTTTTGCATATGGTGTAATATAGTGGTCTAGTTTCACACTTTTCCATGTACTTGTCCAGTTTTCCTAACACCATTTAATGAAGAAACTATCTCTTTCTCATTGTATATTTGTGCCTATTTTGTCAGAAATTGACCAAAAAGGGAGTTTATTTCTGGACTCTCTATTTTGTTGCATTGATCTATCTATCTATTTTTGATCCAGTACCATTCTGTTTTGCTTCTGATTGTCATTTTAAAGTATTTTATATATGTAGCCTAAAGCTACCATCTTATAGATTCTAATTATGGTTTCCTATGTTACAATTTCATCCAAACTGCTCTTTACATCTGGGTTTCTCATGCTGGAATATTCTCCAGTGTGTTTCTCTCCTTAAATTATAGTGGCCAGAATAGAATACAATATTTGAATGTGTTCTGACAAATGAAGAGTAGGACAAGAATATCATATTTCCTATTTTCTAAACTCTAATTTTGCCATTATATCTTCAGCTTATTCACATTAAACTTATTGTAAACTAAAATCCCTATGTCGTTATTAAATCAACATCTGCTCATATGCCTATCTTAAAAAGATTTGCGTTTTTTAAAACAAAAATTCAGTTTTATTTTGTAACATTTGTTCCATTACCTGAGGCCATCAAACATCTTGAGATGAATACTATTTCTCCATTAAGTCCATCTACAAGGTTATTACTAAATACCATAATAAATACCTTAAAGAAGCCCAGATATACCATAAGCTCCGCATTTGATATCCTGTAACTTTTTTAAAGTCTACGAATATTGAGGGCTGATTTTTACTACTCATCATATCTTCTTGGAGGATTTAGTGAAACAAATCTTTAATAGTTCACTATTGATAGAGCAAACATTAAGATTACTGTTGTATAGAATGCACTATCTTAATAATATTGAATGTCTACTTGGCCATTCTTTCACTTTAAAGTCTCTTCAAGGTTTTTTAGAAATACTAATAATTGAAAAATTGTTCTTGAAAAATCGCTGTCTTAAAGTTTTTCCCTTTAATTAATACATAGTTTTGAAAGGTAAGCATAGTAATAAACAACACCAATAGTTTTAAAGCACAGTAAAATTATATTTAAAGAAAACGCATTTATACATGTAATTTCATTCTTTTTTTCCCTATTTTGATTTTTTCTATAACTACTAGCTTCATTCCTTCTAATTTAATTTCAGTTCAAAATTATTTTTCCTGTTTCAATAGAAAAACTATGATATTTTTTCATGGAACTCTAAATCTGCAAGAAACAAAATTACTTGTGATTTCCTAACATAGAATTGTTCTTTTTTTTTTCCTGAATCTGCTTGTAGAAAAACATTACAAGGTGAAATAAAATTTCTGTACTTTATGTTTCTCTATTTTAAAATCCTTTTTTCTACGTATTTGCTTTTCACACAAAATTAATAGGAAGAAAATGGAGGTAACACATAGCTTCTGTGATTGTGTTTGCAAAGAGCAGTGAGTTATTTTCTGTTTTTATCCAAAAATGACAAACTTTTCTACTCTTGGCTATTTTCTCCTTGCTAGGAATTTACCAGTACTTTAAATTAAACCACAGTCCTTTTTATATATCTATCTATAAACCTCCAAATTTTGCTTATATTTGCCCCTGATATAACTGCTTTCTCCAGGAAGTTGATTTTTGCCAAAGAAACATCCGTAGACTACTTTGTAGATTATAAATCTTTTTACCACGGGACAAACTCAAATCTGGCGTACTTCTCTATTCTATACCATTTGTAGAAACTAATGAGAATATTTACATTGCTTGATTTGTATGCCAACTACTCATTTACATATTTTTATATAAATTAGTTACCTCACACCCATCTGTAGGCAATTAGGAGATATTAAGTGAAACAGAGCTCTGGCTCCTGGGGTACATCAACAGCCTCCCTCCCCCAATACACAGCTTTTCAGTTTTTGTTTTTCCTTGGAGATCTTTCACAACAAAACCTAGTATAATATCCTGAATTAGCTCACTTGCCAGGCCCCACATACAGTCATCTCTCCTTATCCACGGGAGAATTGGTTCCAGGACCTTCCATGGATACCAAAATCCAAGCAGGTGGTCAAATCCCTTATGTAAATTGGTGTAGTATTTGTATCTTCAGTACCAATTCATAGGCTCCCAAGTACTTGAAAATAGCTCTACATTATGTATAATATCTAATAGAATGTAAATGCTATGAAAATAGTCACTAGGGCATAGAACATTCTCATTTTGTTTTTTGGAACTTTCTGAAGAAAATTATAAAAATGTTTTTGATCCACTGTTGGTTGAATCCTCAGATTGGAGACCTCAGGTATGGAGGCCTGACTCTATACTCAATAGATCCCTACCCTTGAATCTAGGCTGTATGAATGCCATTGTACCACCTACAGTTTCATATGCAGAATCTAGAGTTTTTGCTAGTATGTGGTATGTGTTCAATATTCTGTTGAATAAATTAATAAACCATAATATCTGAAATACCTAGAAGATATTTCATTTACTAGATAGTGATTGGCATAAGATTGTAAATTACTGGCTAGAAATAAATATTTAAGATTAACTCTGATCTTTAGGATTATATCAAACATATAAATTTAATTTATTAAGTCAGTAAGATAGGGACCTTATCTCAGTGTGTGTACATGACAAAGAAATTATGTGGAACACTTCTGATTGGGGATAGGGGATATTCAAGAATGACTTCCTTGAAGATTTTATTTTATTTTTTTTAATAAATTTTTTTATTTTCCCACTGTACAGCAAGGGGGTCAGGTTATCCTTACATGTATACATTAGATTACATTTTTCCCCCACCCTTTCTTCTGTTGCAACATGAGTATCTAGACAAAGTTCTCAATGCTATTCAGCAAGATCTCCTTGTAAATCTATTCTAAGTTGTGTCTGATAAGCCCAAATTCCCATCATGGCGCAGCAGAAATGAATCCGACTAGGAACCATGAGGTTGCAGGTTCAATCCCTGGCCTGACTCAGTGGGTAAAAGATCCGGTGTTGCTATGAGCTGTGGTATAGATCGCAGATGTGGCTCAGATCCTGAGTTGCTGTGGCTCTGGCGTAAGCTGGCAGCTGTAGCTCCGATTGTACCCCTAGCCTGGGAACCTCCATATGCCACGGCTGCGGCCCTCAAAAGACCAAAAAAAAAAAAAAAAGATTTTAAATACATGAACTGTCATTTGAAATATGAGTGGAAATTACCTGGACAATGGGAATGCATTATAGGCAAAAGGGAAAAATATGTAGTTTGTGGTATAAGTTGAATCATAGCATGACTGACAACCACAGAAACCCACTGTTACTACAGTTAAGGAGCCAGGGAGAGAGAGATATACAATGATGCTAAAGAGATGGGTAGTGGCCAAGTCATGCAAGGTTTTGAAGGTCATGTTAAAGAATTGTTAGCCTTTATACTAATGGCAATGTGAAGCCGTTGTTTTGAGCAAGGAAGTGATTGGAGTTTTGTGAATCTTACTCTGGCTGCTTTGTGGAGAACTGGTTTGCCAAGACCAACCATCAGTACAGGGAGAACACTTGGAATCTACTGAGGTGATCAAGATCAGATGATGGAGATGGATTTGGGTGGTGACAATGGTAATGGAGAGAGGTACAGAAATTTGAGAAATGTTTAAGGGGTAAAATACATATAAATTGGCATCAATATGGAGTGTAAGGGGGAAGGAGACCTCAAAAATTTATGGGACTGCTTGATTGGTAGTGTCTTTACCTGAACATAAAGCCACTGGGTCAGAATGGTGTTGGGTGATTATCCCAAGTTTAGTCTTGTACAAGTTATGTGTGGAGAGACGTGCAAGAAGAAATGACAAAGAAATAGTGATTGTTTATATGTTTGGAGTTTCCACTGATTTCTGGTTGAAGATATGTATTTGTCACTAATGACTTTGTATAACAAACTATAAATATCAATAAAATCATCTAGGTGAAAATAATAATAATAAAAAGAGTCTTATAGAACTCCTAACTTTAAGGGCCAGGGAAATCTGACCCAGCAAAAGAGGCATAGAAGGAGACCCATAAATACAGAGACAAAATCAGGAGAATGTTATGTCCTAGAAGATATCAAGAAGTCTGTATTGTGAAAGATGGCTGAAAATCAACTGTGCTGAGTGAGAACCGAAATGCCAGTAGGTTTAGGAATATGAAAGTCATTTGTGATCTCTGCTCCTTTAAAATAAACCAACCTTAAAATTTTAAGATCATCATTGAAAAAAATTAAGTGAAATGTAGAGTCTGAGGGAGAGTCTTCTGAGTTACTCCTAAGATACTACAATGTAGAAAATGAAATCGTAGAAGATAATGATATAAATCACAGTGCTATTATTAGAGACAGGTTCTGTGTTGACCATATGAGGGAATATTTACAGTTTTACATTTCTGTCTATTGAACATGAACCTCAAATATACTTTTTTCTGCCTTTTAATGTGTTATAAATATCTTTTCTATCTCTTTGTAAATAAACAGTCCCAAAATAATAAGGCTACATTTTCTATGCTTAGAGATACTTTAAATAGAAAGGACTTGAAACTTTGATATTTAGCTCAGGATAGTCAGTGAAGCTCTGTGGATTTGATTCTGAGGCAGATCTTAGGAAGAAGGTGACTCAGCTGAGATTTAAGGTAAGAGATAAAGGAGTAAGGAGAGTAAAATCTGGCTACCAGCTCTCTCTTCTTCTCCCTAAGCAAAAAAGTATACTGCAGTCATAAGAAATTTGGAAAAAAGTCATAAGAAATTCGGAAAAAACATAGCAGCTCCAAGAGTTTGGATTTGTTGGATTTTGTTTTATTTTGTTTTGTGTTTTGTTTGTTTTTATAGCAACATCTCCATTGGATAGTAATGCATCCTTCAGATTCACTACTCCTTTAAAAAACCTTTGGCATTAGGACAAAGAGGCATCCTTGTGTGTTAATGAAAATGCATAATCCTAAATGAAGGAAAAACAGCATTTACTCATCCCAAATTATCTAAATCTAAACAATGTAAGGGTCTCCTTGATAAGTAGTTACATTTCATGATTTTTAGCTTATAAATTACACATTATTATAGCTCATAGTAACATGGCATTAGATTGTTAATGATAGGAGTGAAAACCTCAGTACTTAATAATTAAGCATTAAAGTATTAAATATTTAAACTCATTTGTTTTGTTGCATTACCCACAACATAGGAAATGTATTATAGATTGCTAATTTCAAATATATGGAAACTATTTGAAATGTGCTAACCCTTAGTTGTTAGGGATATTAATTTTTTTAATTGTAGAGGAGATGATTTCAAATGGGCATATATTATGGGCAGCAAGTTAAAGTGGTGCTTAAAAGGAAATTTATAGCATTGGATGCATATATTAGAAAAGAAGAAAGATACAAATCAGTAAACTAAGCTTCTCCCTTAGGAAACTAAAAAGAGAAGAAATTAAATTTAAAGGAAGCAGGAGTTCCCATTGTGACTCAGTGGAAATGAATCCAACTAGGAATCATGAGGTTGTGGGTTTGATCCCTGGCCTCACTCAGTGGGTTAAGGATCTGGCGGTGCTGTGACCTATTGTGTAGGTCACAGGCATGGCTTAGATCTAGCATTGCTGTGGCTCTGGCATAGGCTGGCAGCTACAGTTCAGATTAGACCCCTAGCCTGAGAACCTCCATATGCTGTGGGTACAGCCCTAAAAAGGACAAAAGACAGAAAAATAAAATAAAAATAAATTTAAAGGAAGCAAAGGAAAAAAATAGTAAAAAATAGAGCATAAGTCAATAAAATTGAAAATAAAAAACACTGGAGAAAAATTACCGACATCAAAAGCTGGTTCTTTAAAAAGATTAATAAAATTGTAAGATTTAGCCAGGCTAAGGAAAAAAAAGAAAAATTAGTGATATCTGAAGTAAAAGAGGGGCCATCAGTACATATGCCTTGGGCATTAAAAGAACCACAGTGGAAGGTGGTGAGTAGCTTGATGCTCCCATATTTGGCAACAAATATGAAATGGACAAATTCCCTGAAAGAATTTGTCAAAATTCATTCCAGAACAAATGGACCATATAAATAGATTTATTCCTATTAGAGAAATTGAATCCATAATTAACAGCCTTCCAAAAGGAAAGTCTCAGGTTCACATGGATTCACAGGTGAATTTTACTAGAAATTTAAGGAGTAAATTACAGCAAATCTCTACAATCTCTTCTAGAACGTAGAATCAGAGTGAATGCTTTCTAACTCACTCTGAGCTCGGCATTGCCCTGATAGCAAGTTCTCACATTGATAATAAGAAAAAAAAATAATCCTTTATGCTCTTGCAGGGAAAGAGTAACCATTTTGAAATATATCAGAATTGTATTTTTCTTAGCAAAGCTGCTCCTCAAGATAAACTATTTTTTAGCACAAAAACTGCACACAGGTATATACAGAAGTTTTTTTCACAATGACTAAAACTTAGAAGGAACCAAGATGTTCTTCCATAGGTGAATGAATAAACTGTGGTACATCCAGACAATAAAATATTATTCAGTGCTAAAAACAAATGAGCTATTATAAAAAGACATGGAGGAATCCTAAATGCTGAGTAAAAGAAGGCAATCTGAAAAAGCTAATTTCTGTATGATTCCTACTACACAGCATCAGGAAAAGCCAAAACTGAAGACAGTAGAAGATTCAGTGATTGCTAGAGGTGGAAGGGGTTTTGGGAGGCACAGGGAAGTATGAATAAGCAGAGGACAGAGATCGGAAGGCTGTGAAACTAACCCATATGATACCATAATGGTGGATACATGTCATTACACATTTGTCAAAACCCATAGAAAGTAAAACACGTAGAATGAACTTTAATATAAACTATGGGCTTTGGTTGATTATGATATGTCAATATAGGTTCCTTAATTGTAATAAATGTAGCACTGCAGGGTGTGATCCTGATAGTACAGAACACTATTAATATGTAGGAGTAGGGAATATGTGGGACTCTATTTGATTTTCACTTAATTTTGCTATGAAACTAAAACTGCTTTAAACATGAAGTCTATTTTTAAATGAAATTTATTATAAAAATATATTTTTTTAACATGCATTGTTTATTATTTCATAGTTCTTAAAGTTAAAATCCAGCAGAAAAATTACTTGTTTAACTCAACATTTCCCAAATGTATTTTGCTACTAGACTCATTTTTATATAACATCTCTTTGTATCTCTTGCGACTTGGGTTCTGTATTATACTTTCTGTGAAATACTGAGTTTGTATACAACAGTAGTAAAGAAAATGTATGGAAATCTTCTGCCGTATATTTTACTTTCTGTATGTCTTAAATTTCACATATTTTGTGATTAGAGAGTGGAATAAAATACTTTTCACACAGGCATAAAAATAAGAAATTGACATAACAACAATAAATCAAAGGTAGAATGTACTATTTTGACTCAGTATCAAGTCAATCTTCCTGCTAAAACAAGAATCTATAGTTCTTCTACAGAGTTGAGAGCTTTAATTTGCTCTTCTTTAACACACACACACCCATATTGAATATGAGGGGCAGAGCAGCTGATCACTATCTCAGCTCTTTGTTAAGAACTCTATTGTGCTTTTCTGGTGGACCTGTCTGACTTTATAGAAACTTGCTTCCTGTCTGTAACTGTGTACTGACATATGCCTACTTCTTTGGGCTTGACCTCCTGCCACTCAGTCTCAACTTAGTTTGAATCCCTGGCACTTAAATTGCTCTGTCTATTTGGTCTTTGTTTTCTATTTCTTCCCACTCTATTTGGAAATCTTGCTGATGACCTCAGACTGTGCACTTGGATTTTCCGCCCTGTTTGCTCCTTTCCTGTTGCCACGGAGTCATTAGACTTGGTGCACGTCATCTCTCTCTGGAGTTACAATATCTGTGTTTTCTAACCTCCTGGGTTTGGGTCTGTGCCTGCCAGACATTCACTGTCTTCAAGGTCATTCCATTTGGACTCCTGATCTTGGCTTTCATGGGTCTGCCCTAGCTGGCTCAGTGACAGTTTCCAATACTTAGCAGACATGAAAGAAGGCCTTCCTTTCCTGTCACAGCTTTTGGTAAGTCAAATATAACACTTCCTGCAAACTCGCAGAGCCTGTCTTCAGTGCAGTTCAGTACTGTTTCAAATGGCACTTTCTAGGTGAGTTCTTCTCCCAAGAGCTTTTTAAAATGCAAACTTTTTTTCTCATCACATTTTCCATCCCCTTGCCTTGCTGTATTTTTCTCCACAGCATATACTGTATAATATACTTATTTATTTTATACCTTGTCTGCCTCCATCTGTTGGGACAAACCTTCATGAATGCAAGGCTTTGTTTTTCTCACTGATAACATCCCTCAATCTAAAAGAGTGCCTAGTTTACAGTAAACAATAAATAAATGCCATGTAACAGATAAATGAATTAATATGAGCGAACCCTGGGTGGGACAAATTGGGGGGGTCAGAACATTACAACTAATAATTTCCATTTCAGAAAGGCACAACATTTTCCCAAGACTGGCTCACTGTGGTGTTCCCTAAATAGTCAGAAAGGTATTTACACTCCAGGCATTCATGTACGCTGTAATCTCATTGTGATTTTGCTAGCAGGGGAATCAAAGTTAAGTTTACCTTACTGAAATAATATTAAAAGCAAAGTGAACACCATTTCTAAAGTACAGATGTCAGTGAGGATACTGACAATTAAGGGCAGCATGGCTTCCTTTTCATTAGTTATATGATGAGACAAAAATCACATTGCTCAGTGATTCCAAACCCTAAATTGCTTGAAAAAGGTTATTTTCATCATTCATGTATTTTTATACCTTTTATAACTAAAAGTACATTTTAGTCTCAGGGAAATTTTAAAATTTGGAATCTCCCAGTTGAGAGGTCATCAGTCCACCTCTTGTATAATATCTGGATTGTTTTCACTTTTTGGCTATTACAGAGGAAGATACTATGAACATTCACATCCAAGTTTTTGTGTGAACATAAGTTTTCAATTCTTGGAATAAAGGCAAAGAGCAAAATTGCTGGATCATATGGTCATTGCATGTTTTGTTTAATAAAATAAACTATTTTCAGGATAGGCTATGCCATTTTACATTCTACCAGCAATGTATGTCTGATCCAGTTCCTCTGCAATATCACCAACATGTATTGTTGTCTCCCTCTTTTATTTTAGTCTTTGTAGTAGGCATGTACCAATATCTAATGGCGGCTTTAATTTGCATTTACCAAATGGATAATAAAGTTAAACATCATTTCCTATGTTTATTTGCAATGTATATAGCCTCCACATTGAAATTGAATTTATGCCTTTTTACCCGTTTTTAAGTAGGTTTTTTTTTTTAGTTGAATTTTTAAAGTTCTTTATGTAGTCTAGAAACTAGTCCTTAGTCTAATATGAGGTTTGAAAATATTTTCTCCCAGTTAGTAACTTGTCTTATCATGTTCTCAATAGAGTCTTTTGCAAAGCAAAAATTCTTAATTTTGACATAGCCCAGTCTATCTGTATTCCCTTTTATGGACTGTACTTTTTGTATGTAGTTTAAGAACTCTTTGCTTAGCCTCATATTGAAATTTTGCTCTTACATATTTTTCTAAAATATTTATAGTTTTATGTTTTTAAGTCTATGAATCATTTTGAGTTAATTTTTATCTGTGAGATTTAGTTCGAGGTCTTTTTGTTTGTTTGGTTGGTTTTGGCCCATGGTTATCTAACTGCATCAGCATCATTTGTTGAAAAAGCTCTCTTTCATTGAATTCCTTTTACATCTTTGCCAAAATATCAGATGGAAATACTTGTGTGGGCATGATTCTGGGTTACATGTCTTTTTACCACTAATCTTTGTGGCTGTCCTTCCCCAGTAACAAACTAACATGACTAATGTAGCTATATAGTTTAGACAATATCAGGGTGATTTTGAAAAATCATTGTGGCTGTTCTAGACTTATGTCTTTCTTTGTACATGTTAGAAGAAACGTGTCTGTGTCTACAAGAATCCTTGTTCAGATGTATGTAGGAATTATATCACCCTTTGTATGACTTTGAGAAGAATTGATATCTCCAGTATGTTTAGTCTTATAATCCATGAACATAATTAGAAGACTAAATATATTAATTTATTTAGATCTATTTATTTATATCTTCTTTTATTTCCTTCATTAGCATTTTATATTTGGCAGCACACAGATCCTATCCATGCTTTGCCAATTTTATAGCTATATCCTTTTATTTGTAGCAATTTTAAATTGTTCTTTTTTAATTCCACATGTTCACTCTTACTATATACAAATGTGATTTTTTTTTTGCATTGATAGTGTATTTGTGACTTTGTTGAATTTATTCATCTTAGTAGTTTTTGTTGTAGATCCTTGGATCTTCTACATAGACAGTCATGTCATCTTCAAATAGTGAAAATTTATTTCTTCCTTTTTAATTTGTAGAATTTATTTCCCTGCCTTTTTGCAGTGGTTAGAACATCTAGTACCATCTTGAATAGGATGGTGAGAATAGATTTGGTTGCCTTGTGACTGATCTTTGGGAAATAATTTAGTCTTTCACCATTAATTTGATGTTAGCTGTGGTGTTTTTATAGATAATTATGTCAAATTGAGGTGGTTCTTCTTTACTCTTAAACATACTCAGGTTTTTTTTTTCATGAATAGATGTTAAATTTTGCTAAATGCCTTTTTTGTATTCATTGATATGATACAATAATGATGGAATTTTTTCTTTTTTACATTGTTAATATGGTAGATTTGAGTTATTTGATTTTCTAATGTTGAATCAGCTTTTAATAACAGAAGTGAGTTCTATTTGCTCATTGTATATAATTATTTTTATAATTGTTAATTTTGACATTCTCATATTTTTTCAGGATTTATGTTTATGCAAGATATTGGTCCATAGTTTTCTCTCTTTTGTACTTTTTCCAATTTTATCAATATAATATTAGCCCAATAAAATAGTCAAGTGTTCCTTCCTATTCTCCTCTTTCTGGAAGAGATTCTATAAAACTGACCCTTTTTTGGTGAATGGTAATTCCACAATGATTCTAGTTGGGTCTGGTGTTATTATTTCAAACTTTTTAAATTACAAATTCTGTTTCTTTAATGATTACAGGACAGTGCAGGTCATTTATGTAATCTTGGTTGAGTTTTGGTAATTTGTGTTATTTTAGGAAGTTGTCAAACTGGTGAACATATAATTGTTCATAGTATTCCCTTAAAACTCTTTTAATGGTTTCAAAATCTGCAGTAATAGCCCTTGTTTTATACCTCATATTTGTGATTTGTGCCTTCTGTCTTTTTATCTCAATAGTCTTGTTAATGGTGTGTTATTTTATTGATTTTTTTAAAAGAACCGACTTCTGGTTCCATTGATTTTTCCATATTGGTTTCCTGTTTTCAATTTCATTGATTCCTGCTCTTGTTTGTATTATTATCCTTCCTTCTGCTTACTTTGGGTTTGTTTTATTCTTGTTTATATAATTTAGTGTCTATAGGAATTTAGATTATTGATTAGAAACTTTTCTAATATCATTTAGTGCTAAATATCTCACTCTCGTTACGCTTTAGTTGCATCCACACATTTTGATATATTTTTCTTTTCATTCAGACCTGTGCATATATTTTTATTTCCTTTGAGATGTATTCTTTAAAGTATGAGTTATTTAAAAACATGTTTAAATTCCAAGTGTTTAGAAATTTTGCTGTAATTTATTTATTTGCTTTACTTCCTATTTTATTTATATTATTGATTTTTAGTTAGGTTTATTGTAGTCATAGTACATTGATTTCAATTCTTATAAATGTGTTGACGTTTACATTATGAATCTGGATATGGTTTACAATGGTGAATCCATTGACACTTGAAAAGAATGTGTATTCTACATTTTGGAGGTAAAGAGTTCTATAAATGTCAAGTATGTTCTTTTGGTTGATTTTCTTACTAAGTTCTATATCTTTGCTTATTTTTTCTTGTAGTACAAATTAAATATGTGTCAGTGAACTGCCCAATTATTGATGATCTATTTCCCTTTCACTTTTATCGGTTTTTTTTTTTCTTCATATATGTTGAAGATCTGTTGTTTTATGTATGTACATTTAAGATCACTATGTTGTGGAGATGAATTAAGTGTATTGTCATTATGTAATGTTCCCCTTTGTCCCTAGTAATTATTCTTGCTATGTGGTCTGCTTTAATCAATATTAATAAAAAATATTTCTGCTTATTTGTTGATTGATATTAGCATGATACACATTTTTCTTTTTTTTTTTTTTTTTACATTTAGCTGTGTCGTGTTTGATTTGAGTCTCTTGTACACAGCATATTGTTAGTTGGGTCTTTAAAAAAAATCCATTCTGTAAATCTCTGTATCTAGATATTTATATTTAAAATAATCATTAATAGCTTAAGGCTTACATCTGGCATTTTATTATTTGTTTTTTTATTTTTCAATCCCATTTCTCTTTTTTTGCAATAATGTGAGTTATTTCAATATTCTATTTTTTAGGATTCTATCTTGCTTTATTCATAGACTGTTCTTGAGTTTATCTACTTGTATATTTTTTTCAATGATTACTTTATTTATTTATTTATTTTGGTCTTTTTGTCTTTTCTAGGGCCGTACCTGTGGCATATGGAGGTTCCCAGGCTAGGGGTCTAATCGGAGCTGTAGCTGCCAGCCTGTGCCAGAGCCACAGCAACGCAGGATCTGAGCTGTGTCTGAAACCTACACCACAGCTCATGGCAGTGCCGTATTCTTAATCCACAGAGCGAGGGCAGGGATCAAACCTACAACTTCATGGTTCCTAGTCAGATTTGTTAACCACTGAGCCATGAAAGGAACTCCTAGTGATTACTTTAGGTATTACAATATATATGTAACTTGTGATAGTCTACTGATACTGACATTCTACCACTTCAAGTGTCCAAAACCTATTTCCTAAATGGTCAGTTAAGGTCACTCCATAGAGGAGTAATGTACCTCCATGCACTCTAAAGTAGACTCAGATATCTAGACTGGTAATATCGTGCATGCCCCAAAAAGGTATGAAATGTTTCTTCTTACTCATATAGTGGTCAGCGCAGG
This sequence comes from Phacochoerus africanus, assembly GCF_016906955.1. Lineage (NCBI taxonomy): Eukaryota > Metazoa > Chordata > Mammalia > Artiodactyla > Suidae > Phacochoerus > Phacochoerus africanus. The sequence continues at coordinate 98,409,489 of NC_062553.1, read as the reverse complement.
CTCCCAAGATGGTCCACACATAACTTGAGAGAACAGGGAAATAATATTGGCTTGTTGTTTACTGTTAAGGATTATTATATAAAATTACCATTAATCTTCAATTGTTTCTTTAAAGAGGGAAAAATATTTTTTTGAAACTTCCTTGTAAGGAAAGACTTCTATTTAAAAATATTTCTCTTGGAGTATAGTTGACTTAAAATGTTGTATATGTTTCAGAAATATAGTAAAGTGAATCAGTTATACATATACATATATCCATTCCTTTTCAGATTCTTTTCCCATATGGGCCACTACAGAATATTGAATGTTCTATACAGTAGGTCCTTGTTACTCATCCATTCCATACAGAAGAATGTTTACAGGTCAATCCCAACCTCCCAATTTATCCTTCCCCCAAACATTTCTGTTTCGGTAATCATAAGTGTTGTTTTAAAAACTTTGATTCTTTTTCTGTTTTGTGAAAAAGTTGTTCTTTTGTGTCTTTTTTTTTTTTTTTTTTGCTATTTTAGGGCTGCACTTGCAACATTTGGACATTCCCAGGCTAGGGGTCAAATTGGAGCTACAGCTGCTGGCCTACACTACAGCCACAGCAACGCCAGATACAAGCCATGTCTGTGACCTACACCACAGCTCATGGCAACGCTGGATCCTTAACCCCCTGACCAATGCCAGGGATTGAACCCACATCCTCATGGATCGTAGTCTGGTTCCTTAACCACTGAGCCACGAAGGGAACTCCTCTTTTTTTCTTTTTGGTTATCTTTTTAGGGCCACACACACGGCATGCAGAGGTTCCCAGGCTAGGAGTCAAATCGGAGCTGTAGCTGCCGGCTGATGCCACAGCCACAGCAATGCCAGATCTGAGCCATATCTGTGACCTACACCACACCTCATGGCAATGCCAGATCCTTAACCTGAGCAAGGCCAGGGATTGAACCTGCATCCTCATGGATGCTAGTCAGATTTGTTTCCACTGAGCCACAATGGAAACTCTTGATTTTTATTATCTACATATAAATGATGTCATACGATATTTGTCTTTCTCTGACTTCCTTCACTTAGTATGATAATTTATAGGTTCATCCATGTTGTTACAAATGACATTATTTTGTTATTTTTATGTCTGAGTAATATTCCATTGTGCATTGTTCCATTGTGCATTGTTGCATAGGCCAGAGGCATATATATATGCATGTGTGTATACACACCACATCATCTTTATCCATTCCTTTGTTGATGGACATTTAGGTTGCTTCCATGTCTTGGCTATTGTAAATAGTGCTGGAATGAACACTGGAGTGCATGTATCTTTTTGAATTATGGTTGTGAATAGCTGGATCATATGATAGCTCAATTTTTAGTTTTTTAAGGAAAACTCCACAGTTTCTGCCCCAATTTACATCCCCACCAATTGTGTAGGAGGGTTCCCTTTTCTCCAAACCTTCTCCAGAATTTATAGTTTGTAGACATTTTGATAATGGCTATTGTGACTGGTATGAGGTGATAGCTCATTATAGTTTTGATTTTCATTTTCTAATAATTATTTGATGTTGAGCATATTTTCATGTGCTTTTGGCCATTTGTCTGTCTTTGGAGAAATGTCCATTTAGATCATCTGATGATTTTTGATTGATTTGTACTTTTTATATAAAGCTGCATGAAATGTTTGTATATTTTGTGGATTAATCCCTTGTTCATGCCTTCGTTTGCAAAATTTTTCTCCCATCCTGTAGAGTTGTGGTTTTTGTCTTTTATAGTTTGCTTTGCTGTGCAAAAGCTTTTATGTTTAATTAGGTCCCATATGTTTATTTTTGTCTTTAATTTAATTATTCTAAGAATTGGATCCAAAAATATATTGCTGTGATTTGATATCAAAGTGTGTTCTGCTTATATTTTCCTAAAGAAATTCTATAGTATCCAGCCTTACCTTTAGACATTTAGTCCATTTTGTATTTATTTTTGTGTATAGTATAAGACTCCTGTAATTTCATTCTCTTACATGAAGCTGTCCAGTTTTCCCAGCACCACCTATTGAAGAGACTGTCTTTTCTCCATTATATATTCTTGCCTCCTTTGTTATAGATTAATTGACCATATGTACAGGAATTTATTTATGGGGTTTTTATCCTGTTTCACTTCTCTGTATTTGTTTTTGTGCCAATACCATATTGTTTTGATGATTGTAGTTTTTACTATAGTCTGAATCCAGGGAGCCTGATTCCTCCAGCTCCATTTTCCTTTCTTAAGATTGCTCTGGATATTCAGGGACTTTTGTGTTTACATACAAATTTTAATTTTTTAATTCTACTGTGAAAAATTCCATTGGTAATTTAATAGGGATTGCACTGAATCTATTGATTGCCTTGTGTAGTAGAGTCATTTTATCAATGATTCTTCCAATCCTAGAATATGGTATATATTTTCAAATGTATCATCCCCAATTTCCTTCATCAGTGTCTTATAGTTTTCAGAGTACAGGTCTTTTGCCTCTTTAGGTTGGTTTATTCCTTGGCATTTCATTCTCTTTGATGTTATGATAAATGGAATTGTTTTCCTAAATTAATCTTTCAGATCTTTTGTTGTTAGTGTATAGGAATGCAAGAGATTTCTGTGTATTTATGGATGAGATCTAGTAGTTTTCTGGCAGGATCTTTAGGATTTTCAGTGTATAGTCATCTGCACACAGTGACAGTTAATTTTCTTCTTTTCCAATTTTGATTCCTTTTATTTTTCTTCTCTGCCATAGCTGCTCTTCTAAAACTATGTTGAATAACAGTGATGAGAATTGATATGCTTGTCTTGTTCCTGATTTTAGCAGAAATGCTTTCAGCTTTTCAACATTGAGAATGATGTTATCTATAATTTTGTCATATCTATCGCTTTTATTATGTTGAAGGCAATTTCCTCTATGCCCACTTTCTGGAGAGATTTTTGTTTGTTTGTTTTTTGGTCTTTTGTCTTTTTTAGGGCCACACCAATGTCATGTGGAGGTTCCCAGGCTAGGGGTCTAATGCTAGCTACAGCTGCTGGCCTACAGAAGAGCCACAGTAGTGCCAAATCCAAGCCCATCTGTGACTTACACCACAGCTCATGACAACACCGGATCCTTACCCATTGAGTAAGGCTAGGAATCAAACCTGCAACCTAGTTGGATTCATTTCTGCTGTGCCATGATGAGAACTCCAAGAGTTTTTTTTTTTTTTTAATCAGAAATGCATGCTGAATTTTGTCAAAACTTTCCCTGCATCATGGAGATTACTATACTGTTTTTATTCTTCAGTTTGTTAATGTTATATATCACATAGATTGATTTGTGGATATTGAAGAATCCTTGCATCCCTAGGATAAATTTGATTTGATCATGATGTATTCTCCTTTCAATGTATTGTTGAATTCAGTTTGCAAATAATTTGTTGAGGATTTTTGCATCTATATTCATCAATGATATTGGCCTGTAGTTTTCTTTTTTGTGATGTCTTAGTCTAGTTGTGATATCAGTGTGATAGTGGCCTCACAGAATGAACTTCAGAGTGTTCCTTCCTCTGCCATTTTTTGATAGACTTTCAGAAAGATAGGTGTTCACTCTTCTCTAAATGTTGCATAGAATTTGACTGTATCTATTTGTTCCTTGACTTTTGTTTTTGGAAGTTTTTAAATCACAATTTCAATTTTAGTACTTGGAATCTTCAGTTGTATTTTCTATATCTTCTGGGTTCAGTCTTGGGAGGTCACACCTTTATCGGAATTTGTTCATTGGTTCTAGTTTATCCATTTTATTGGCATATAGTTGCTTGTAGTAGTCTCTCTTTTTTTTTTAATAATTTTTTTATTTTCCCACTGTACAGCAAGGGGGTCAGGTTATCCTTACATGTATACATTACAATTACATTTTTCCCCCACCCTTTCTTCTGTTGCAACATGAGTTATCTAGACAAAGTTCTCAATGCTATTCAGCAGGATCTCCTTGTAAATCTATTCTAAGTTGTGTCTGATAAGCCCAAGCTCCCGATCCCTCCCACTCCCTCCCCCTCCCATCAGGCAGCCACAAGTCTCTTCTCCAAGTCCATGATTTTCTTTTCTGAGGAGATGTTCATTTGTGCTGGATATTAGATTCCAGTTATAAGTGATATCGTATGGTATTTGTCTTTGTCTTTCTGGCTCATTTCACTCAGTATGAGATTCTCTAGCTCCATCCATGTTGCTGCACATGGCATTATGTCGTTCTTTTTTATGGCTGAGTAGTATTCCATTGTGTATATATACCACCTCTTCCGAATCCAATCATCTGTCGATGGACATCTGGGTTGTTTCCATGTCCTGGCTATTGTGAATAGTGCTGCAATGAACATGCGGGTGCATGTGTCTCTTTTAAGTAGAGTTTTGTCCGGATAGATGCCCAAGAGTGGGATTGCGGGGTCATATGGAAGTTCTATGTATAGATTTCTAAGGTATCTCCAAACTGTTCTCCATAGTGGCTCTACCAGTTTACATTCCCACCAACAGTGCAGGAGGGTTCCCTTTTCTCCACAGTCCCTCCAGCACTTGTTACTTGTGGATTTGATAATGATGGCCATTCTGACTGGTGTGAGGTGATATCTCATGGTAGTTTTGATTTGCATTTCTCTTATAATCAGCGATGTGGAGCATTTTTTCATGTGTTTTTTGGCCATCTGTATATCTTCTTTGGAGAAATGTCTATTCAGGTCTTTTGCCCATTTTTCCATTGATTGATTGGTTTTTTTGCCGTTGGGTTGTATAAGTTGTTTATATATTCTAGAGATTAAGCCCTTGTCAGTTGCATCATTTGAAACTGTTTTCTCCCATTCTGTAAGTTGTCTTTTTGTTTTCTTTTGGGTTTCCTTTGCTGTGCAAAAGCTTTTCAGTTTGATGAGGTCCCATGGGTTTACTTTTGCTCTAATTTCTATTGCTTTGGGAGACTGACCTGAGAAAATATTCATGATGTTGATGTCAGAGAGTGTTTTGCCTATGTTTTCTTCTAGGAGTTTGATGGTGTCCTGTCGCATATTTAAGTCTTTGAGCCATTTGGAGTTTATTTTTGTGCATGGTGTGAGGGTGTGTTCTAGTTTCATTGATATGCATGCAGCTGTCCAGGTTTCCCAGCAATGCTTGCTAAATAGACTTTCTTTTTCCCATTTTATGTTCTTGCCTCCCTTTTCAAAGATGAATTGACCATAGGTGTCAGGGTTTATTTCCGGGTTCTCTATTCTGTTCCATTGGTCTGTCTGTCTCTTTTGATACCAGTACCACACTGTTTTGATGACTGTGGCTTTGTAGTATTTCTTGAAGTCTGGGAGAGTTATGCCTCCTGCTTGTCTTTTGTTCTTCAGGATTGCTTTGGCGATTCTGGGTCTTTTGTTGTTCCATATAAATTTTTGGATTGTTTGTTGTAGTTCTGTGAAAAATGTCCTGGGTCATTTGATAGGGATTGCATTGAATCTGTAGATTGCTTAGGGTAGTATGGCCATTTTTATGATATTGATTTTTCCAATCCAGGAACATGGAATATCTATCCATTTCTTTACATCTTCTTTGATTTCTTTGATTAAAGTTTTATAGTTCTCGGCATATAGGTCCTTTACCTCCTTGGTCAGGTGTATTCCGAGGTATTTGATTTTGTGAGGTGCAATTTTAAAAGGTATAGTATTTTTGTACTCCTTTTCTAATATTTCATTGCTGGTCTACAGAAATGCAACTGACTTCTGAATGTTAATCTTATATCCTGCTACTTTGCTTAATTTATTAATCAGTTCAAGGAGTTTTGGGGTTGAGTCCTTAGGGTTTTCTATGTATAGTATCATGTCGTCTGCATACAGTGACAGTTTTATCTCTTCTCTTTCTATATGGATGCCTTTTATTTCTTTGGTTTGTCTAATTGCTGTGGCTAGGACTTCCAAAACTATGTTGAAGAGTAGTGGTGACAGTGGGCATCCCTGTCTTGTTCCAGATTGGAGTGAGAAGGCTTTCAGTTTTTCCCCATTGAGTATTGTATTTGCTGTGGGTTTATCATAAATGGCTTTGATTATATTCAGGAATGTTCCCTCTATACCCACTTTGGCGAGGGTCTTGATCATGAATGGATGTTGGACTTTGTCAACTGCTTTTTCTGTGTCTATTGAGATGATCATATGATTTTTGACTTTTTTTTTGTTAATGTGGTGTATGATGCTGATTGATTTGCGTATGTTGAACCATCCCTGTGAACCTGGGATGAACCCAACCTGGTCATTGTGTATAATTTTTTTGGTATGTTGTTGGATTCGGTTGGCTAAGATTTTGTTGAGAATTTTTGCATCTATATTCATCAATGATATTGGGCGCTAGTTTTCTTTTTTGGTGGTATCTCTGTCTGGTTTTGGAATGAGGGTGATGGTGGCATCATAGAATATCTTTGGGAGTATTCCTTCTTCTTCAACCTTTTGAAACAGTTTAAGGAGGATGGGCACCAATTCCTCTTTATATGTTTGATAAAACTCACCTGTGACGCCATCTGGTCCTGGACTTTTATTTGTAGGGAGTGATTTTATTGCCTCTTCAATTTCATTTCTAGTGATCGGTCTGTTCAGTTGGTCTGTTTCTACTTGATTCAGTTTTGGCAGGCTGTAAGATTCTAGAAGACTGTCCATTTCTTCCAGATTGTCAAACTTTTTGCCGTATAGTTGTTCATAGTATTCTCTTATGGTTTTTTGTATTTCTGCTGTATCCGTTGTGATTTCTCCTTTTTCATTTCTAATTTTGGTTATTTGGGTTCTTTCTCTCCTCTTTTTAGTGAGTCTGGCCAGGGGTTTGTCAATTTTGTTCACCTTTTCAAAGAACCAGCTCTTGGTTTTATTAATTTTCTCTATTGTTTTTTGAGTCTCTATTTTATTGATTTCTTCTTTAATCTTCATAATTTCCTTCCTTCTGCTGACCTTAGGACTTTTTGTTGTTCTTTTTCTAATTCATTTAGGTGGAGGGTTAAGTTGTCCATTTGGGATCTGTCTTCTTTTTTGAGAAAGGCCTGTATTGCTATAAATTTCCCTCTGAGCACTGCTTTCGCAGCATCCCATCGATTTTGAGTGGTTGTGTCTTCATTATCATTTGTTTCAAGGTGGTTTTTAATTTCCTTCTTGATTTCCTCATTGACCCATTGGTTGTTTAGTAGCATGTTGTTTAGTCTCCATGCAGTAGGTTTTTTCTCTTTCCTTTTCCCATGGTTGGTTTCTAATTTCATGGCATTGTGGTCAGAGAAGATACTTGAGATAATTTCTATGCTCCTAAATTTATTGAGATTCGCTTTGTGTCCCAATATGTGGTCGATTCTTGAGAATGTTCCATGAGCATTTGAGAAGAATGTGTATTCTGCTTTTTTTGGATGTAGTGTCCTGAAGATATCCATGAAGTCTAACTTTTCTATTGTTTCCTTTAGGATCTCTGTTGCTTTATTGGTTTTCTGTCTAGAGGATCTGTCCATTGATGTGAGGGGGGTATTAAGGTCTCCTACTATGATTGTATTCTCATCAATATCTCCCTTTATGTCTGTTAATATTTGTTGTATGTATCTGGGTGCTCCTGTATTTGGGGCATATATGTTGACGATAGTAACATCCTCTCCTTGGATGGATCCCTTAATCATTAAGTAGTGTCCTTCTTTGTCTTTCTTTATGTCTTTTGTTTTAAAGTCTATTTTGTCTGATATGAGTGTTGCGACTCCTGCTTTTCTGTCATGTCTATTGGCGTGAAATATTTTTCCCCACCCTTTCACCTTCAATCTATATGTATCTTTTGTCCTAAGGTGAATTTCTTGTAGGCAGCATATTGAAGGTTTTTGCCTTTTTATCCACTCAGCCACTCTGTGTCTTTTGATTGGGGCGTTCAGTCCATTGACATTTAAGGTGATAATTGATAGATGATTATTTATTGCCATTTGAACCTCGTGTTCCAGTTGATTCTATGGTTCTCCATTCTTCCTTTCTTTTTTTTTTTTTTTTTGGTTGGATGATCTACTGTTATCTGCTTGAGTGTATTTTTTTTTTCATTTTTTGCGAATGCAATATTTGGTTTTGGCTTGTGGTTGCCGTGTTTTTTAAGTATGCTAACCCCTTCCCATAATTGTGTGTTTTAGCCTGATGGTCCTGTAAGTTCAAACACTTCATTACTATATTAAAATTAAGAAGAGAAACATATAAACTAACAAACAAATAGGGTTATTTACTTCCTAACATCCCTTGCCCACATTTTATGGTTTTGATGACTCTTTTTTATTTTTTTCTTTTTAATTTTATTTTGTTTGAGGCCTGTTCATGATTAAATCTGTATGCTGGCTTATTTGAGTGACTGCTCTCTGATTGCAGTTTCCTCAGTCCTAGTTCTTCCTCTTCTTCTTCTTTTTATTTTTTTTCTTTTCTTTTTTCTTCCCTTTCCTTCCTTTCTTTTTGGTTTAGAGAAGCCCTTTCAATATTTCCTTTAACCTGGGTTTTGTGTTGCTGTATTCTTTAAGTTTTTGTTTGTTGGAAAAAATTTTTATTTCCCCTTCTATTTTAAATGATGTTCTTGCTGGATAGAATATTCTAGGTTGCATATTTTTTCCTTTTAGCACTTTAACTATCTCTTGCCATTCCCTCCTGGCCTGTAGTGTTTCTGTAGAGAAGTCAGCTGATATTCTTATGGGGGTTCCCTTGTAGGTAACATTCTGTTTTTCTCTTGCTGCCTTTAGAATCCTCTCTTTATCACTAACTTTTGCCATTTTTAGTATGATGTGTCTTGGTGTGGGTCTGTTTGGGTTCAGTTTGTTTGGGGCCCTCTGTGCTTCTTGTATCTTGAACCCAGTATCCTTTAGATTTGGGAAGTTTCCATCGATAATTTCTTCAAATATATTTTCCATTCCCTTATCGTTTTCTACTCCTTCTGGAATTCCTATTATGCGTAGATTGGCCCGCTTTATATTATCCCATAGGTCTGTTATGTTGCTTTCCAGTTTTTTGATTCGGTTTTCTGTCTGTTGACCGGATTGAGTGATTTCCATATCACTGATTCATTCTTCTGCATTCTTCATTCTGGTTTTTACTGCCCTTAGTTCAGTTTGCATCTCTGCAAATGAATGTTCTAGTTTTTCTTGGCTCCTCCTTATATTTTCTAGTTCCTTTCTGAGGGTATCTGCATTACTGTTTATATCTTCTCTTAATTCCTTCAGTATTTTCACTATTTCTGTTTTGAACTCCAGGTCTGTCAGACTGCAGGGATCTGTTTCATTGTTGACTGTTTTAGGTGAGTTCTCCTGTTGGTTTGACTGGGGGTGGTTTCTCAGCTTCTTCATCTTGCTTGTTGTTTTCTTTCTCCTGAGGGAGTTGTACTCTCCGTTATCGGGCAGTGTTTGCCTTGTCACTGCCGTGGAATATTTCCTGAGGGCTGGCATTGTTGGTCAATCTTTTTTGAGGCAGTGTGGCTTTTCTGGAGTGTTGATGGGGCTAACAGTGTTTCTTTGAAGCAAAGGAGGACTTCCTGAGGGCAGACAGGACTAGGAGGTCCACACCACGATGGTAGCAGATGTCACTTGGTCATGCAGAGCTTGCTCTGATGTTTTTAGGCTGTGGGGTTCTTGCAGGGGGTTGGCGGTGTTGGGCAGCTGTTCCTCAGGAGTGCAGCACCCCCTGGGGGCTGGAGCAGCCTATCTGGGTCACTGAGAACCTAAGAGGCTCTTCCCTAGGGCAGCTCAACTCAGAAGGACGGCCTGAGAATGTAGGCAGATCTTTTCACAGTCTGGCCAAGCTTGTTGCAGCTTCTCTGGGCTGCAGGGGCTCTTCCAGGGGGCTGGTGGTGTTGAGCAGCTATTCCGTGGGAGTGGGGCACCCCCTGGGGGCTTGGGAGGGTAGCAGGGCCACTGGAAACCCAAGAGCTCCTCCCCAGGGCAGCCCGACTCAGAAAGACCATCTGAGATCTTTTCCTGACTTGGCCAGGCTTGTTGCTGCTTTTCTGGGCTGTAGGGGGTCCTGCCTGGAGCTGGCAGTCCTATGCAGCTGATCCACTAGGGCACCCCCTGGGGGCTTGGGCGGGTAGCAGGGCCGTTGAGAACCCAAGAGGCTCCTCCCCGGGGCAGTCTGACTCGGAAAAACGGTCTGAGATCTTTTCCCGACTCGGCCAGGCTTGTTGCTGCTTTTCTGGGCTGTAGGGGGTCCTGCCTGGAGCTGGCAGTCCTATGCAGCTGATCCTCTAGAGCTTGGCACCCCTGGGGGCTTGGGCGGGTAGCAGGGCCACTGGAAATCCAAGAGGCTCCTCCCCGGGGCAGCCCGACTCAGAAAAACCGTCCAAGAATTAGGCAGATCTATTCACTGCCTGGCTAGGCTTGTTCTAGCTTTTCTGGGCTGCAGGCCTTTTCTTGGGGGCTGGTGGTGTTTGGTACTACTCTGCGGAAGTGTAGCCCCTCCAAAGGGCAAGCAGGCCTGTGCAGGGACAGCCCCTGCGGTGGTAGGCTTCAGGCAATTGTTGAGGCCAGCCCTCCTGGATGGCAGGCAGCCCCAGGTTCATGGAGAGCGTAGGGGGTGGCGGGGGTGGGGGGAGGGGAGGCACTGGGAATCATAGCTTTCAGCTAGCTAGCGGACCTGTAAGCTTGCTGTGGCGTGGGGGGTATTCTATGGGGACACATCCCTTCTTCTCTCCCCTCCCTAGCACGGGCACAGACCAGGCTCTTCTGCCAGGTTCCCTCTGATGCGGCTTTCCACTTCCCCACCCCTAGAGTATTGCTCCCTTCCTCTGCGACAGCTTTGTTTTCTAGTCTCCCAGGCAGTCTCTGCCCTGTCAAATGGTTTCTAGACCTCCCAAGCAGTTTCCGCTCTGCCCTGCCCCCCCCGGCCCGGGGACTAACCTCTGGAGCCGAGGTCTTGTTGCCCAGCCCCCATCCAGGCATCCCCCGTCCCTTTCCCGGGGACTAACCTCTGGGGCCGAGGATTTGGTGCCCAGCCCCCACCCAGGCGTCCCCCGGCCCTTTCTCGGGGACTAACCTCTGGAGCCAAGGATTCGGTGCCCAGCCCCCACCCAGGCGTCTCAATTTTTGGTGACTGTGCCCCTAGTTCAGATGGTCCGTTTGGTTCTTGATCGGCTTTTCCGTACTCCAACTTACTGCTACACTCTTCTCTGCATCTGGAGATTCCTCCAGTTCGTTTGATCTTTCCCCCGTGTAGGTGACTTTCCAGGGTGCGGGATCTCTTTCTCCTCCGCTGTTCCCTTTCGGGAGTGCCCGTCCCACTCGGATTCACCTTCTCTCACTCTCCTCTTTTCTCTCGTTCTGCCCGGTAATGTCACGAACTTCTTGCCGTTATTGGAGTTTAGGTTCCTCTGCCAGCGATTGGTTGCTGTTCTGTGCGAGTCATTTATTCTGTAGATGTGCTTTTTTTGTTGTGTTTGTGGGAGAGGGCGAGCATGTCCCCCTACTCCTCCGCCATCTTGTCTGTAGTAGTCTCTTAAAGTCCTTTGTATTTCTGTGCTATCCTCATTTGTCCGTTCTAATTTAATCATATTTAGCCCTCTCCCTTTATTTCTTGATGAATCTTTCTAAGGTTTATCAATTTTTTCATTTCAAAGAACCAGCTTTTAGTGTTATTGATCCATTATTTTATCCATCTCTATCACATTTATTTCTGTTGACCTTTATGATTTCATTCCTTTTACTAATTTTGGGTTTTGTTTGTTATACTTTCTCTGGTTGCTTTAAGTGTAAGGTTAGGTTGTTTATTTGGGATTCTTCTTGTTTCCTGAGGTGAGATTGTATTGTTCTAAACTTCCTATTTAGAACTCCTTTGCTGAGTCTCATAGGTTTTGGATCCTTGTGTTTTCATTGTTTTTTGTCTCTAAGTATTTTCCTATTTCCTTTTTTATTTTTTCGATTATCCTTTGGTTGTTTAGTAGCATATTGTTTCACTTCCACATGTTTCTGGTGTTTTTCAGGGTTTTTTTTGTTGCTGTTTTTCTCATGGTTGATTTCTAGTCTCATAGTGTTGTGGTCAGAAAAAAATGCTTGGTATGATTTCAGTTTTCTTAAATTTACTGAGGCTTGACTTGTGGCCCAAAATGTGATCTGTCCTGGAGAATATTTCATGAGCACTTGAGATCTTTGTATATTCTGCTGCTTTTGTTTGGAATGTTCTGTAATTATCATTTAAGTCTTCCTGGTCTAATATATCATTTAAGGCCTATGTTTCTTTACTGATTTTCTCTCTGGATAATCTGTCTATTATGTTAAGTGGAATGTTATATTCCCCTACTCTTACTATATCACTGTCAATTTCTCCTTTTATGGCCCTTAACAGTTGCTTTATATAATGCGGTGCTCCTATGTGGCATGCATATATATATTTATGGTTGTTATATCTTCTTCTTGGATTGGTCTCTTGATCATTAGGTAGTGTCCTTCTTTGTTTCTTATAACATTTTTTATCTTAAAGTCTGTTTTTCTGATGTGATTATTGCTACCCCCACTTTCTTTTAATTTCCATTTGCATGGAATATCTGCTTCCATCACCTCACTTTCTGTATAAATGTCCCTAGATCTTAAGTGGATCCTCGTAGACAGCATATATACTTGTATTTTTATGTATTTATCCAGTCTGTCTTTTGTTTGGAGTATTCAATCTATTTACATTCAAGGTGATTATCTATATGTATGTACTTATTTCTATTTTCTTAATTGTTGTAGATCTTTTGTTGTTGGACTTTTTTCTTCCTTTCATCTTTTGTTATCTTGTGATAGGATGACTATCTTTAGTGTTGTATTTGATGGGCTTTTTGTTTTTTATGAATGTAGTCTATTGTAGTCTTTTGGTTTCTGGTTTCCTTGAGGGTTTGATACAGCATTCTATATATATGAAAATTTGTTTTAAGTTGCTGGTCTCTTAATTTCAAATGCACTTTCATAAATCTGCATTCATCCTTTCCTCTTCTCTTGACTGATGATTTTGATATCATATTTTTCTGTGGATTATTTCTCACTTTTATTTTATGTTTGCCTTTACTAATAATCTTTCCCATTTGTAATTTTCTTGTTTCCAGTTTTCTTGTTTCCTGTTGTGGCCTACAAACAAGGTCTTTTCAACCTAGAGAATTTCCTTTAGCATTTTTGTAAAGCTGCCTTGGTAATGCTAAATTCTTTTAGCTTTTGATTTTCTGTACAGTTTTTAATTTCTTCATTGAATCTGAATGAGAGCCTTGCTGGATGGAGTATTCTTGGTTGAAACCTTTTTCCCTTTTATCACTTTAAATATATCATGCCACTCCCTTCTGGCCTGTAGAGTTTCTGCTGAAAAATTAGCTGATAACCTTTGGGGGTTCCCTCGTATGTTATTTGTTGCTTTTTTCTTGTGGCTTTTTTTTTTTTTTTTGCTATTTCTTGGGCTGCTCCCGTGGCATATGGAAGTTCCCAGGCTAGGGGTTGAATCGGACCTGTAGCCACCGGCCTACCCCAGAGCCACAGCAACACGGGATCCGAGCCACGTCTGCAATCTACACCACAGCTCACGGCAACGCCGGATCGTTAACCCACTGAGCAAGGGCAGGGACCGAACCCACAACCTCATGGTTCCTAGTCGGATTCGTTAACCACTGCGTCACGACAGGAACTCCTTCTTGTGGCTTTTAATATACTTTCTTTGTATTTAATTTTTGTCAGTTTGATTAATTAGTGTCTCCAGGTGTTCCTCCTTGGGTTTATCCTGTATGGGACTCTGTGCACTTCCTCCATTTGAGTGAATGTTTACTTTTTCAAATTAGGGAAGTTTTCAGCTGTAATCTCTTCAAATATTTTCTCTGGTCCTATCTCTCACTTCTCCCTCTGGGACCACTATGATGCAAATATTTGTATGTTTAAAATTGTGTCAGAGGTTCTCTTAGACTGTCCTCATTTCTTTTTATTCTTTTTTCTTTATTCTTATCCATAGTAGTAATTTTCATTACTCTGTATTTAACCTCATTTTTTCATTCTTCTGTCTCAGTCATTCTGCTCTTGAATCCTTCTAGTGTATTTTTCATTTCAGATATCTTTACTTGCCCTTTAAATCTTCCAGCTCTTTGCTAAACATTTATTATAATGTTTTAATCTATGCATCAATTTTTTTCCAAGATCTTGATAATTCTGTTATTATTCTGAATTCTTTCTCAGGTAGACTGCCCATCTCCTCTTCATTTAGTTGTTATTATGTGTTTTTTCCTTGTTCCTTTGTAAGAAACATATTTCTCTGTCATCTCGTTTTTGTCTATCTAAATTTCTGTTTGTGGTCTCTTTACTTCAGCCTGCATGATTTTAGTTTCTCTTGCTTCTTGTGTGTGCCCCCTGGTGGGTGAGGTAGGTCCATGGGATTGCACATGCTTCCTGGTTGAAACTGGGGCTTGTCCCTGTGGTAGTCAGGGACGTGTTAAGGGGTGTGTTTAGAGGTGGCTGTCATCTAGCTTGTCACTCTAGGCAGCATGCCTGAGTGTAATGTTATTTTGATGCAAGGGCTGTCTTTAGTTTGGATGCTTGCCATCTCTTTCCTCAGTGTATGCTGGCCATTATCTCCTTGATAGGAGATGTGACTGATGTTTTGGTGACCAGAACCTGCCCCAAGATGTTTTTCCTAGTATTGGAGTAGAAGCCATCTGATCTGTTTCTGAGCTATGCTTCTGATTTATGTTGTAAGGTAGGAGGGATTAGAGCATTGCTTCTGGGAGAGGAGCAATTGAGCATTTCTTTGCTGAAGGTATTCACCTGTGAGTGTGCTCTGTTGTATCACCTTCACCCATTTTGCAGACTCACAATGTACATTATTGTTGGCATTGCTGTCAGCCCCACTTTGACCATTGGTATGTTGGTAATTGGCCCTGATAACTCTCAGGTGCTGTTTCACCAGGTTACCAGTGCAGATCCACTGAGCTAGGACCCAGGGCTACAGTATTCCTGTACCTGGGCACACTTTGGGAGCTATGAATTCAGCTCATACTCTGGCATTTTCCAACCCCTGTTTGTATGTACCCATAAATCCCATGTCTGCTAAAGCCAGAACTCTTTCAGCTTTAGGAGCATTTTAGGTGTTCCACCAGTGCTAATTTATAAGTCCAGCAGTGGAGATGTAAAACTGCAGTTGATGCAGACAAGAGGAGAGGTTTCAGCTCTTCCTCCTTAATCACAGGATGCCTGGAGGTAAGCTGTGTTTTTAGCTCAACTTCTGTGTGAGTAACCCATAGGTGAGTACTTCTGAGGTAGCAGGTGCAGGGGTGGGATGGCAATTGAGGCACCTGCAAGCCTGCTCTGGATGAGAGTGGGATGGGGCTTTGATAGGGAGGCAAAGTTCAGCTCAGATAGGAACCTCCCTCAGAGCCTGCAGAAGCAGGAGTGTGTGTGGGGAAGGAGGTCGTAATGGTATTTCTATCCCCCAAATGCCACCTAACAATGAAACTTAACCTCCTTGGCAGCCTAGGCATTCTCCCTGCATATTCTCAGTTGTAGTGCCCTGCCCTCCCACTCCTCCAGGCTGTCTCACACAGTCAACAGCCATCCTAATCTCAGGTCTGTTCACCAAGCTCCCCACTCCCACACTCAGCCTCCACCCATATCTGCAGATGCATGTCTTAGGCTCGGGGGTGCAGGGTGGTTGCATGAACTATTTGTGTATGCTTCATTCTGTACTGCATGCCACAGACCAGCTGTTGTTCTTTCCTCCAAGCATCTGAAGCTCCTTCCTGTTCCAGCTGTTGAGGGGATCCCCACTCCACCACCACCAAGGTGAAGCAACCTCTTCCCTCCTTTAGCTCCCTCCCTGAGGCAAAGGTCCCAACCCGATTCCACTTCTTTCTTTTTCTCTTTTGTCCTACCCAGTTATATGGAGATCCCCTCTTCTCATTTCATGTGTTCTTCTGCCAGTGTTCATTAGATGCCATGTGAGGAGTGTTACATTTGTAGATGTATTCCTGATGTATTTGGGGGAAGAGGTGAACTTCGTGACTTTTTACTTTGCCATCTTGATCTGCTATCCTATTAAACTTCAGTTGTTAAATACAATTAATTATTAACTTTGGAAAGAAGGTTCTTACGTGTAGTTTGGGTTTTGTATAGTTTCAAAATCCCAAAGTATAGAGCTCTTGGGCTTTCATATCACCTTCCCCAGATATGGTACACTGGGAGAATAGGGAGTATTGGGCATAAACTTTATCAGCTATCAAACATCAAAAGTAGATTCATATTCTTTATTACATTTATCCCTAATGTTTGAGAGATGACTGAAATATGCTGTGTTTTATTTGAAATTGTATTATTTAAGCCATTTTGTGCATAGGTTTTGTCCAAAACTAGTAAGAAAGATCAAAGAAGGAAGGAAGGGACAATTTTCTGTAGAATACATTCTTCAAGATCCCAGACTCAGGAGTTCCCGTCATGGAGCAGTGGTTAATGAATCCGACTAGGAACCATGAGGTTGCGGGTTCGATCCCTGGCCTTGCTCAGTGGGTTAACAATCCAGCGTTGCCGTGAGCTGTGGTGTAGGTTGCAGACGTGGCTCGGATCCCGCGTTGCTGTGGCTCTGGTGTAGGCAGGTGGCTACAGCTCCGATTCGACCCCTAGCATGGGAGCCTCCATATGCCGCGGGAGCAGCCCAAGAAATAGCAAAAAGACAAAAAAAAAAAAGATCCCAGACTCATATATTTCACTAAGTAAAATGTATGCCTTTGTCATTGTCAATAATGCCTGGAAGTCTGAATGAGCCAATTAGTGTTTTGGTGGGGTCTCGTATTTGGCATTATTATATGCAGATGAATGTAGAGCCTTAGACTTATATTTTGGATGTCTATGAGACAATTGTTTCACAGCATTAATTATCCCAAAATAATCAGCCTTGGATAAGAAATTGGTGTTGCTGTCATTGGTTGGCCAAGATAATAAAATCAGTAGAAATATCCCAAGAGCCTTTAAAAATGTGCAGGACATCTAGTGTTCAGATTACTTCCCGAAGTTAGACCAGTTATCATAACCTTTGTATCTTGCCTTTGATTAGGGACATCCTAGTCTAGGGATGAAAAGCAGAAGTTCCAGCAAGCTCCATCATATGTTATGGTACCGTATTATCCTCTCTCTACTGACTCCCTTTGCTCTTCACTCACCTGATCCCAAAGAGTTCCAAATGTAGCCAAGTGGTCTGGGAGAGGGATGACTTCCCCTAGTGCAGCAGTATCTTCTAATGTATGAAGCCAGCAGAGACCACTCACTTCCATAGGTAAGGTAAACCAGAGTAGCCAGATTTGACTCTATCCTGTAGATGCCATTTTTATTTTAGCAAATAGGCATTGGTGGCTATGCAAAGTTTACAAAGTACACCATTCATTACTCAGAGTAGACTGTGGCATTTGGTACATAGAGTCATGGATTCAGAGCCTGCTTTTCTATGGTATTTCAGTACACAGCCAGCATTTCCTTCACTAATGGCATGAAATGTTGGACTAAAGGGAAGAGTGCCTTGTACCAGAATTCCATGAGCAATTTATGGCCATCATGGATACAGAATCTTCAGGAGGTATAAAAGGAGGTTGCAAAAGCCTCTATAAGTAAAGGAGTCCCAGGGGGATACTAGTGGCTGTGCCAGTTTTATTACAATTTGGGCAGATTCTAGAGACTTCAGTTCTAAGAAATCCCGTTCAAGTTGATCTGATTTGTAACAACCTCTATGGTCTTAAGTAAAATTTGTAAATGAGGAATATGTTTCCACCAAGATCTAAAAAGAAGTAAAATACATTGGGATTGTTTTAACTTAGTGGATAATGAGAGAGTGAATAATTGATTGTTGACAGTGTGACCCTGGGAGAGAGTGGCCCTTGGCAAGCCAAAAAATGAAAGGAGTGAGGCTTCTACTATATGGAAGGCAGTGACCCTTCCCTTTTTTGTGAGCTCCTCTGTTACTATTTATATGTCCTAAATAAGTAAAACCAATAAATCTCCTCAGAGGAGGAGACCCTTAGTGAAATATCATACCTCTGTTCTGGATAAAGTTGATGTGGTTAAGATACTGCCTGCAAGACAATTGTGAAGACAGCTTGTTGAGGTACTAACAAGACTTTTTATTACAAGGTCCACTTACTCTTCCTACTTTATATATAATGGTCTTGTTATTCTTTCCACATAAATTGAGCAACATAATAGATGTATTTGATGAATAAAGCAAAAATTACAATTTAAGAAGCTCCCAAGACATTTATTATATTATTATATTACCCATATTTTCACCCCTTCTGTTTCTCTTCATTAGTGTCTAAAAGTTGCAGTCCATTTTCCCATTATTGTCTTATTTGGAGAGCTTTAGTCAGCTATTTTGTATGAGTAAATCCGTGAGTGGTGAATTTTTAAATTTTCCTTGACTTGGAAATATACTTATTTCCTCTTTAATCCTAAAGGATATTTTAAATGAATGTAGGATATGCAGTGTATAATTATTTTTCTTTCAGGACTTGAAAAATGCTTTTGCATACCATTTCAGCCCCCATGATTTTTTGTGAGAGATTTTCTTCCACTTTGTTCGGCTATGGGTAGTACACTTTCCCCCTCCTGGCTGCTTTCATAAATTTAGCTTTTCTTTGAGTTTTCAGAAATTTAATTATGATGTGTTTTAGTGTTAACATTTTGGCATTTATTTTACTTGTGGTTCCCCTAACTCCTGGAATATGTAAGTTTACATCTTTCACCAAATTTGGGTAATTTTCAGCTATCATTTCTTTGAATATCTTTCAGGCTTCCATCCTTTCTCTTTACCTTATGGGACTCCAAAGATAAACTTGTGAGATTATTTTGTCATTTCCCACTGGTGCCAAAGAGCCTATTTTCTTTTTTTTTTCCTCCAAGTCTATTTTTTTCTGTTTTCAAATTGAATAAATTTTATTGATCTGTCTTCAGCTTCACTGATTCTATATCACTGCCACACTGCTATTGACCTCTTCTAGTATAAATTTTTAACTTAACTGTGCAGTTTTTAATTCTATATTTCCTTTTGGCTTATTTTCATAAATTCTATTTATGTGCCAATATTTTCTATTATTTTAATTGTCTCAAATGCATAATTACTTGCTGAATCTATTGAAGATTTCTGCTTTAAAATCCTTGTCAGATAATTGAAAAAAAAATTGATTCATTAGGCATTGGTGCTGGTTGATTGACTTCCATCATTTAATTTGTGACTTTCTTGGTTCCTGATATGACAAAGTATGTTTAATTGTATAATGCATAATTTAAATATTAAGTGAGGAGGCATTTGGTCCTATTTAAATATTTAAGTAGGCAGTTGTGTTGTGTGAGTTTGGCATATTCATTCTGGCACTCTTTGTGGATCTACTGAGGGGACCACCGGGGACCAATTGGACTAATGTTTGTATGCTATACTCTGCAGATAGTGCAATATCTAAATATTGTGCTTTACTGCTGACTGTATTTATACTCTCAACAATAATATGAATTATAAGAATCTAGAAAACTTTTTCACAAAAAGGAAGAGTAAAAATATTCATGAAACAAATCAATATACTTTAAAATTATCAAAAAACCTCATAATAAATTACCATGAAATAAGTACACTTCCATTCCTCCTCTGAAGATTCAAGGCATATTTAACCTTTGTTTTCTTTTTTCTTTCAAAAGAAAATCATGTCTTCAATAAGAGTATAATTATTTAAGGCAGCTTTAAATAAAATATTTAATATAATATAGTTGCTAAGGATTAAAAACAAAATAAGGAGTTCCCGTCATGGCGCAGTGGTTAACGAATCCGACTAGGAACCATGAGGTTGCGGGTTCGGTCCCTGCCCTGCCCTTGCTCAGTGGGTTAACGATCCGGCATTGCTGTGAGCTGTGGTGTAGGTTGCAGACGCGGCTCGGATCCCGCGTTGCTGTGGCTCTGGCGTAGGCCGGTGGCTACAGCTCCGATTCAACCCCTAGCCTGGGAACCTCCATATGCCGTGGGAGCGGCCCAAGAAATAGCAACAACAACAACAACAAAAAAGATAAAAGACAAAAAAAAAAAATAAGACTGTGTTAAATATGTAAGTGGCAAAGAACAGAAGTTTATCCTGTCTCTACTGCTAATAGTAGAGTTAGAAAGACAGCGGAAGTTCCACATTTGGAAATGATAATAGAAAATGGTAAAATTCTTTGTTAATTTCAGACAAATTTTATTTCTATTCTATATTACTATTCTTTATTGATTTTGTTATATATGTTGAGGGAAATAAAAATAAATAAGTAAATACTTTTTAAAGGCATTTTAAAATACGGGAACTGTGTAAAATTTATTTTCATGTAATAATATTCTTTATGAATAGGACTATTTCAATTGGAGTGAATAAAGGAAATATCAACTATGCATATCTAAGCAAGACTGAAGTTACTCTCAAAGAAACAGTAACTACATAGAATCTCAAACACCAAAAAGTTACTGGAGCCTTAAGAATTTTCTCTCCAAATTGGATTTTCATTTTGTTAGCTAATTAATAAAGCAGGAATATGTTTGAGTATATTTTATTGCTTCTAAACGTAATGTTGTATCTCATTTTCTAGGTTGAATTGAATGTATTTATTCTATAGATTGTCCAAGGAAAAAAAATTCATTAGAATACATCAAGCTTAAAATATCCACAGTAGAATGTGAGGTCAGCAGACCATAAAAAGTAAGAGGTGAAATGTGAAAAGAGTAAACAGAAATATTTAAAATCTTGCAGGACAATGATTAGATTGTACATTCTGGGTTTTATTCCCTACCCTTTTTATAAACTAAAAATGAGTTTTTATAAAGTTTACAGTGTTTGAATATTCAGTTTCTTTGGAAGCATTGTATATAATTTTTTTAATTTATTCATTTAAGTTTTGTTTATTTGCTTTAAAAAAGCTTAAGAAACTAAAAAAAAATTAATACATTACTTAAACCGTACCCAAAAGAAGTAAAAATACTCTCAGAACATGAAATGTCTATTTGTCTTTCTCTTTACAACTTTAATTTCCCCCTGAAACCAGGAATAAATACTGATCCATGGAACTGTAAGGTTCGAATCATTATTTCTTCTTCTTCTCATGTTATGTTTTGAGGTTGGGATCCATCACAAATATTAGTGTTATCATCTGGATCTGATTAAATGTAATGGATACCCAGTTTTGGAAAATAACCCACTTTTTTGCCTATTAGTAAATAATATTGATTCTTCTTTACACAAATCACTAAAATTCTGTAACACCCAGTAAAACAATGGCCTTTAAAAGCTTGCCCAGCCTTGCATATAAAGTTTTATTTTCATAGTTTAATTCAGTCTGATTATTTTCATTGTTTTTTACCGTAATAGCTATGAGATTACCTACTGACACAAAATATTTTAAACATCCGTAATTAAAACCTAGGGGGAAAAAGGACAATAAAACTTCAAAACTAGTTTAAAGCTTTGCAGTAATATTTTACTGCCAAAGAAAGCAGATAAGACTTTCACACTGTGCTGAAAACTGCAGGTAATTAATTCCCATGGCAGAGATGTGAAGGAAAAGCACATTCCATATTCTCAGGGCAAAGTGTAAAAGGCATTTGCAGCAGATCCTATTAGGTTTCAGCATTAACCTATAAGGGAAACTTAGAATGGACTAGGGTGGGGGAAAACTGTGAAAGCACAAATTATATAGTTGATATGCTTCTGGCCGCAAATCATTCACAACAAAAGGCAAAAGCTCTAAGTGATACAACAAAAGGACTTATTAGGTGTCGGATTTCTTTCGTCATTTAACTTTTAGCCACATCATTGGCTTTCCTTTCCCTGCCATGCTTTCCTAACTCAGCTGCATTTAACTTCAGATTTAAGAGTGTCCCTAGCTTTTGCCTGCTCTGTTTTCTGACTTTTAAAGACTGGAGGTTTCTTGAGGATTTGTAATTCTGATTTGCTTCCTCCATTAGTCATTGATTTCAAGGGGTAATCTGTAGTTCATCACTAATTCAAGGAAATATGTGTGATCTCATGAATCCTGGAAGTTGTAAAACGAAGGTGGGGGGTGGAGTAGGAGAAGACAAAGGCCTGCACACCATTAATGAGGAAAACTTGTAATTTTCCTGGATTTTGCCAAGATGTAACTGTTTCAAACTGTCTGCAGTGTGATATATCAAGAGGGAATATAGTAAACAATCCACCAGGGGAGCCAAAGCAGATCATAGCATCATATACATGGCATTTATAGAATATAGACTTCCTTTAAATTCTTCACAAGAAGTATTTAGGTGGGCAACGGCTGAATATCTTGATTATGACCATGTGTATAGCAATGAAAAAATATTCTTACCAGTGACTGTATTTTAAGTCATATTCCCAGGACACACCTTGTCTCACATATTTCAAGAATTAATAAAAGCAGAGTTTGGATGAAAAATATGCAATATCTGATCCTTCTTGAGAGGAAAAATTCACAGAATGGTTTGAAGAAATCTATGAAAACATCTCTGAAAATGATAACCTAGGAAAAGGCCTAGAAACTATCCCGTAGTTACTCCTATTTTTCCCCACTCCTCATAAAATTTTAAGTATTTCAGAATTTTAAAGCCTATGCCAAATAAGCATGAAAATCCAGCCATTGCAGGTGCCTTGTACACATATTAAATGCCATTGAAATCCTGAAAGAGTTTGCTCACATGTGCCAATGGACCTTCTGCCATGTCAGATCATTCGGGAATGTGAAGAGAGAAAGAAATACATATTATTATTGCAGGTAGTATTTTTAAAGTGGTGTTCTCCAAACCATCAGAGTTCCAGAGATAAACAGCCCCATTAACCATAGTGAGGAGGGGGTAAGCAACGTTTTGAGTTGTCCAAATGTACTTTGATCAGAGCAGGTTTGCTTTTATCTGCTTTGCATTCTGGAAAACTTCTCCCACTTAAACTGTCCCTGCACTACAAAGGCTGTTCTGGTATAAGTTAAAAGATCCAGACCTCAAATGCACATATGGAAAAAGGGGAGTAAATTTTATGTGTCCTAATTGTTTTCACTGCTAAACTATTAGAACGTATATAAAGAATTTGCTGTTGGTCTTTGTGTACCTGCTTAACAGAAACTGCCAGGTAAATAATTAAAATTAACAAAGCCTTTTCCTCTCATTGTGTTAATTTCAGTTTGTCCTTGCAATGCAATAAAAACATAGTAATTTCTTAATTATCAGAAGCATAGCATGAGTTTTCAGAATTGAGTTTTAGTTTTTCTAGTTCAGGCTATGCTGAGCTCCACAGTGTGCACAGCTTACCACGCAATCTTGAGGATAAAAATGAATGGCTTTCGCAAAATTGAAACGCTCTGAAGTCTGAATGCATGCTTTTTCCTGAAAAAGCTGTTATTATACCAATGGCCTCATAAAAATCTTCTTTAAAATCAGACAATTAATGACTGACAGTTATTGTTAGGAATAGATCTCAAGTGGATTCTTTGGATCTTGAAGCATCTTAGCCACATAGTTTTCAATACTGCATTAGATACATTGATGTTTTTTTTTTCCCCAATTTTCACAGATGAAAGAGAGATTGATTCAGCTCAATGACTGAATTCCAAACAGTAGAAACTCAAATCTTCTTTCTCAGTTTTTTTACTTTTTCAGTAAACTCAAGTTGTGTTTGCAGTAAGATTTTTGACTGTATTAGTATATATAATGGCATGACAACCATTGGTTGATTGTCTAATTCCCTCTATCCTAAACACAGAGAGTAACACCCACATATTGATTCATTATGTTCTCTGTGTCGCCTAAGGCTTGAAGGACCTCCTGATGCTGATTCTTCTACCAGCCTGAACCATCAATGGAGTACATCTTTTATTTAGGCTTTTTAAAATATTAATTTTATTGGAGTATAGTTGACTTACAATGTTGTATTAGTTTCAGGTGTGCAGCAAAATGAATCAGTTATACGTATACGTATTTCCCTGCGCTATACACTCAGTCCTTGTTACTTATCTATTCCATATATGGTATTGTTCTGCTAGTCTTAATTTTATGGCACTCAAAGCATTATAGTTGATATGTCTTTGAAAGTCTCACAAAACTTCAGTTTCCAGAACAGTGTTGGCCGTATCTGTCTGTCTACTACAGATATATATTTGTACATATGGACATATGAAAGATGTTGATTTTTGAGATATTTGAGTTTTAGAAAGGAGACACACACTACTGATTTTAGTTTGTACTAAGAAAGGGAGGTATTTGAATTATGTGCCCTCACTTGACTCAGTCTCTGGCTACGGTATGATAAAAATACACCTAAAAATATGGTTTCTAACAAAAGTCATCTTTCCAGAAGATTAATATCAAATTCCATAACATTCTCCCCAAAGTAAAATTGTTATCAATGATAAAATCCTGAAAGCCAAGAAGTTCTTCCAGTTGACTTTCACAATTTTTTTTTAAAACCCAAGGATAAAGTAATGTCTTTAAATTTGTGAAAATTGTTTTTACTGCAAAAGCTGCCTTACTTTCTCCTCATTACCCACCCCCAATCTGCTTATTTAATTCAGATTCCGTTACTTTATTGGCTTGGCCATTAAAGCATAACCAAAAGGAGAAAAAAAAAAGTTCTTGCTTTCCAAAAGTATTTTAGAGTGTTGGGTTCACTTTTGGTTTCACATTAATTTAGAATAATCATGTAAGTTGTTGACAAATAAACATTCAAGAAATTTTTATGAAGGATAATCTTGGCAAACCACAATAGCCTTTAAACTTTGCTTTAAATTAAAATTCTAGCAGTTTATTATACAACTTGTGCCAGGTTAAGACTATAAACTGCTCTCATATTCAAAAGAATGTTTCCATTTAAAATTTACATTTACAAGTCTAATAAGATGTTGGAGCTCATTCTTTTTACAGAAAATCTACTGAGTTATGTAACGTAACAGTATTAGAAACCCAAATCACATGATTTCTTGAATCAATTTAAGTAAGTTAATAGTTTTTTAAGACGGCATTTTGTAGGTAAATTCAAGATAATGATAGAATCTTTCAGTTACTAAATAGTTTAACATAGACATGTAAGTTATTTATTATGAAGATAGTGCATCCAATGGTTCAATTTTAAATCAGTTTTGAATTTCAGATTGCTTTCTGTTCAGTTTAAGTAGATTGTTTGGAATATTCTGTCATGTCCAGTTAATTTTAGCATATAATTTATAGGAGGTATTTAGAAAACTATATGAAGTACATTAAATACATATGGCATGTGGTTTCATCCATGAGAGATGCCTCATCAACTAGGTGAAATATTATGTCCAGTAAGTTTATTATTCATTGTGTAGAGGATAATAAATTATAAACTGTTTTTTTTGAGAATATAAATTGCAATCCTTAAAAATCTCATAGTTTCAAAATTCTAAATTAGAAGACATAATTGCAATTTTTAAAAAAATTAAATGCCTGGAAATCATTGTGGCAACTGGGTTATTTCATGAATACTGTCTAAGCAGACAAACTCATATCCTGTATTTTTGTGCTTAAATTATTTAAATTTTGAGCACTATGGTTGATATGTAATTCTCTCAGAAGATATATTCAGTAACAAAGATAAGCATATGCTAGAAATAGAAAGAGAAAAATGTGATAAGTAAACTGGCTTCAGTGTGAAAACTTAAATTGATTTCTATGAGAGCCATAATGACCTGAATTTTATTTATGACAAGTTGTATAAGTAATTCTTAAAAAAAGTTTGGGGGAGTTCCCATTGTGGTGCAGCAGAAATGAACCCGACTAATATCCATGAGGATGGGGGTCAATCCCTGGCCTTGATCAGTGGGTTGAGGATCCAGCATTGCCATGAACTATGGTGTAGGTCACAGACATGGCACAGATCCCACATTGCTGTGGCTGTGGTGTAGGCCAGAAGCTGTAGCTTTGATTCAGCTCCTAGCCTGGGAACCTTCATATGCCACTGGTACTGCCCTTAAAAAAAAAAAAAAAAAAAAGGTTGGAACTGAAAGGTAGAGTTTGAACTATTCCAGGGGACCACAAGAATCTATATTAAAGTCTTTTAGTAGTTATTACTTATGGATCACATAAGGAGGGGCAATTATTTACAAACCTTTTGTAATCTTCTATTATACCTTTCTTTAAAACACAATAGAGAATGCTACCAACTGTGCAGATATGTTTTTATAGACACAAAGTACACATACAACATACACAGAGACACACACACAGGTATACACTTTGGATAAGACGTTACAAGAATGGAAAGTAGCACAAATACGCTTTTGAAACTGAAATGAAACAAAAATATCTGGTCTACTTTGTGGTGAGTAAACTGCCATGGATGATTTTAAATGAAATGGGTGATATGAAAAATGTTCAAAACTATAACATATCATAATTATACATGTTGATGGATGTTAACTAGACTTATGGTAATCATTTTGCAATATAAACAAATGTTTAATCATGTTGCATAACTGAAACTGACATAATATTGTATGTTAATTGCATCTTGATATACAGATAGTTTAAAAAAAGGAGAAAAATGGTACATATACAATCTGTGGCTGATTATATGCTGCTTGCTAGCTCTGTACATGTACAAACATAATAAAATTAGTAATTATTATATGATAAATATATATAGGGAGTATTTTCTCTAATTGACCTATTTTAACAGATGAGAAAACAGATACATTATCTAACTGGCTCATGATCACACAGGTACAGATAAGTGCAAACTCATGATTTGAATCCAGCTATAATTTCAATGTAATATACCTCCACTGTCTCATGGCTTGGTTATGTGGGTTACATGAGGTAACATTCATAAAATATTAAATATAGTGCCTGAAATACAGTAGATACTAAATACTAGGTATAATTATTAAGCATTATTAACAATTATTTCCTACCCTTTGGGAGATACTGGGCAGATTTCTTTTCTTTTCTTTTTTTTTGGCTGTGCTCACGGCATGTGGAAATTCCTGGGCTTAGGGTTTGAACCCACATCACAGTAGCAACCTGAGCCACTGCAGTACAATGCTGGATCATTACCCTGCTGTGTCATCAGGGGAGGCCACTGGGTGGCATCTCTGGAGCACTGGGATGCAGATTCAATTGCCAGCTCAAATCAGTGGGTTAAGGATCCAGTGTTGCTGCAGCTGAGGCATAGTTTGCAGCTCCAGTTCGGATGTGATCCCTGGCCTGGGAATTCCCATACACCACAGAGCAGCCAAAAAAACAAACAAAAAAAAATTACATCTCTCTCTATATATCTGTATAGTATGTGTGTATATATATTCCAGTCTTATTCTGTCACAAATATTGTGCAAAACATTGAAGATTGTAGTTTGTAAGGAGTCCACTGTGCCTTGCCAGCATATCATTTAGAGCCTTTACTGAAATTCAGACAATACAAGCTTCAAATACAGTAATATGATAAGTGCTTTGATAGGGAAAAATAGAGTGCCATGAGGTAAAATACAAGGAAATCTTGTTTGGTCCAAGAGAGTCAGAGAAATTTCCCAAGAGAGAATGAGGTTAAGTTTGAGAACGGCTACAAATTATAAATTGTGATCCCTGGTTTCAGTTTTTCTCGATGATAACAGAAACTTTTCCTACCCACCAAATTATATTGATATAAATGGTACAGACATTGATTGTATTCTTACATTTGGACTTTTGGCTTAAAATCAAATGAAACTCATGTTAGGCAATTAAATAAGTTATTAAAAGGTCAAATGTGGTATCTTCCCCTAAAGAGTATTTTAAGTTGATATATATTCAACTGCTCTTACACTTGCTAGACAAGGACAGAGCTAGAAAATTTGACTTGCCTGCCTTGTGTATGAGTGTGTGTGTATGTTTTTTGTGGGCATAGTTTCACAGT